>NC_092705.1:10006911-10176911 GCF_964275005.1 Diadema setosum | reverse complement strand
CAGTAAACCATAACTGTATACGGTTTAGTCTGGAAGCATTGTTATTATAACTATTGTTCACATTTTATGTATTTAACAATACTTAACATCGAATATACGGATTCAAATTTTTACAGTGGTTGTGTATATCCCTAACTCACATTTTAGAACTACTTTAAAGCACTAATGTTGAGTTTTTGTTTCATCTGCAAATGGTAAATTATGCCTTTAAGCAAGAATTCAGAGGAAAGTTAAGTGGCAGGAGTGCTTTCATTTCTCATTGCTCTAGTTGTACACAGTTTTCAGCTAACAAGTATGGTACTCTGATTCCCTGCACCCTTCTTGATGGAAACTTTGTTGGAATTAGGGTTGATGATGGCTGATGATGTTTAAACGCAGTCATTATCAGCTATCTTGTCAGTTTGTGCAGGATTTTTTTTTTTTTGTTTTTTCGCCACCCAGAAAGGTTGAGCAATTCTGTCAGTTTCATGTCCAAACTTTGAAATGTTTTCGTGCATGACAGAGATTGAATGCAGACACCAGTGCTACACATGATGTTCATTGTACATGTAGGAATTCATAATGAATTTGCCCATCACGTCCATCCTATTTTGTCCACGGTGGCCTGACGCGTGATTGCTGTAGCCAACAGGAACATGGTGTGAACGTAGCAATGCAATCATGAGAGGTCCTGTGTGATAACACACAGTGGTGGATCTCACCTGACAATTTCACCCATTACCTCTCCATCCCCTCCCCCAAAAAACACACAAACAAACACAAACAAACAAACAAAAAATAGAGGAAGCCATGGCAGATCCTGATGCTGAACCGGGGGCCCGCCTCATGTGCCACCTTTTGGTCCGGCTGTTCCGCACCTCTCAGGACACGGCCATGCTCTCTAATGTCGCTGCTGCCTCGTCCTCGAGTAACTCCAGCCAGTCGTCGACATCGACCGTACCCGGCAACGCAAACAGCTCGTCCGGCGCGAACCCTGCAACCAAGGGTGACACCAGCAACACAAGTTTCATCATGAATTCTTGCGATCGCCACCTTCTGGACTCAGCCCACCGCAGCATAAGTGTTGAGCCTCTCGTCGGTGTCCTGAAGGCTATTTTACTGCTTGGTTAGTGCCATGCATCAAATGTGTAGCTTCCATGTTAATGCAGAACAGGTATTTTTTTGCAGCATATTTCTATAATTATGGAAGTAACTCTAACGCTCTGACAGGTTCGGCTACTCGTAAAAAAAATTATTCTTTCATTCAGCTTGAAACAAGTACGAGATATGATTATCATTGAAAAATATAGTATTTAAAGTTTCTGTCAAAATTTCAACATTTAGTGGAAAGAAGCTAATGCCATATGTTTGTCTCCTCTTCCAAAAAAAAAACTTGCAAAAGGTGATGCAACTGTAGGAGGTAACTCTACGTCAAGCCTCTTTGGATCATTCGATGACTTTGGCACTGGAGGAAGCGGGTCGGGAAGAGACGCGGGAAGCCAAGATGAGGGGTTTGGCCAGGGTGCAAAGGCAGCGGGTAACATGTCCACGGCCAGTCTCAGCAATTACGCCCGCTACACGCTGAAGACCATCTGCAGCCAGGGATGGGTGAGGGAGACCTTCCTCAAGGACCCGGACAACCTCTGGACCGCTGAAGTGTTACTGGATCAGGTTCTCTCGCACAAACAGGTGGGTATCTGTCGGGAGTTTTTTTTTTTTTTTTGGGAGGGGGGGGGGAGCAATCTTCCGTTTCCTCCCAGTGTCATCATCATGTGAATGGATGAGGGACTAAATGGAGAACGTTTTGCCATGATGAAGCTCAGACTTTGCTGTGAATATAAGTTCAGCTGTGATATCACTTCTTCTCCTGTCCCTCCTTTTTCAGCAGAAACTTTTGCCAGCTGCAGTGATACAAATTACATTTTGTTGCTATAGAAACTGCCGGCCCCACCGAGGTGCCTGTATATTGGATTTCCATCCCTTGTTTCTGCATCAGACCAATGTTTGACAGCAGAATAAATACTGTGATAGTCAATGGAAGTATATATTTTGTTTGCTCTCCTTTCTGTTTACCCTAGATCCACTACCTACTCCAACTGATCTGCTATCCTGCCGGTACCCCCACAATAGGGGATGGAGGCCTGGACCCAGACCAGAAGACCATTATAACTCGCATCCTTAAGGTAATTATTACCCCCTCATTCCGGAGCTCATGCCATTAGGCTGCAATCACAAATCAGAGTTGCGACCAACCCCGAGCTATGCCCAGGCACGCTCTGTCAATTTTAAACCATATGCAGATGTCCCGTAGGTGTACCGGCAGTACCGGCATATTTTGGGCAGCCAGGGAAAATTGGTATCACTGCCAAAATTTTACCTCCAGACTTAAACTTCAGGAGCGATCAAGTGATGCCCCAGAAACCAGCTTTTCCTGAGTGATTGCCACCCACCCGGTGCTGTGGGAAATGTCCTGAAAACTCACTGCCATTCTGCTGGGTAGGCTGTTTTTTTCAGGTTTTTGACCATAGTGTAAAATCAATCGTCAGGTGAATATGCCTTGTAAAGAGAAGTGAAGTTGAATTAGCGTTTTATTCCGTTCCTTGATAATGATCCTAATAATGTTTAAAGACACTCAGTCGGGAGGGTAGATGGACATATTTCAGCCGCATGTAAACTCGCTTCTGAAGTTACTACGAAGCGAAATGTGTGTGTGCGCAAGACATCCCTGCTGCAATGTATCGCGCTATAGTATCTCGATTCCTCGCTTGAGCGCTGAGCTCAGCTGAGATGTATATATGTGACAGTGCACCTCAAAACAAACAAAAAGTCGCCAGATATGAATTTTTAGTTAAGACCATATTCTGAAAGACCAGACTTTAAGCTTTAAAATGATGTATAACTCAAATCAAATGGACTCTCCTAACCTATCCAAATATTGGAAAGAAAGCACAAACTCAGGAAAAGTGTGAACTGAGAAAAGAAGCTCTGAAGTACAGTGTCTATTCAAGCGCTTAATCTTTACCAAACCGTGCTGGCTGTGCGATGAATGGGACAAAAAACAGGAAGTAAACCACCAGAGTAACAACAATGAAGAGATTATCAGATTAAACTGAAATTAAGCATGCCTCATTAACACATTCTGTCCATAATTAATGCCAACTTTTAAAGCAGTGGCACTATTTTTTCAAAAGTTATTAGAGTTGAAAGTGAAGAGTGTGGACAAGGTTTTTCAGAAATGAAAAAGGGATTCGAAAGACGCACCTAATCACACTATTCTGCCAAAAAACGGTAATCGGATAAACTGCTAAAAAACACACTTTCCTGCCCGTTTTATGATACCAAATTTTAGCATAATTTAAAAGAAGACCCGCTCTTTCAGAAAATATGAAAAAGTCAAGTTCGGCTAGGTTGACCCATTTCACTTATTTTCAGTCCTCACGCAAAATCAGTGTGTGCGACTTTATGTTCGTTTTGAGGTGCACGGTCACATATACTGTACATGTGAATTGCATGCATGGTATACGGTAGCGATCGCAATGTCACCGGCCGTAGTTACAGCGCCTGAGCTGCCTTTACATGTGTACATACGTATACGCACCTTCTATGTAGCCTCCTATACATCATCGCATCGTCGATCGTCGTCACTAGTCAACTATACTCGTCAGATCAGATCAGACTAGAGTACAACTACAGACCACAATCAGTTGACAATAGATACATGTGTGCAGGTAAATGTGAGGATGGCCATCATGGACGATGACACATCGTCATGGGTTGCGGACATGACCGCTGAACTGTCTATTTTCAACATGGACGATTGGGTCGGAGACCCTGTATCATGTACTTGCTCGGGCGTTTGTAAATACATTACAAATCGGGGAAGCGGCTGTGGCCGTGCAGGGCCAACGGCCACAGTTGCACTGCACAGTGTACCTGTGGCCGTGGTAAAAGGGGGCCGTGCACCTACCGACACACCGTTTCATCATCTTCTGTAAATAAATCTATATCTAATCAACACCAGAATCAGCCAGTAACATTGGCAATAGCTCTATCTGTTAATTAGTAATTTGTCTTGACTACATGTATGATGTAGCTTGAGATAGATCTATTCAATTATTTAAAATTTATTCGCAAATCCTAAATTATATTCTTGGGGAATTTGCGTAATAAACACACATATGATTTGAAACTACCCTAGCCCGACCAGACGCGAAGCACAGCATCTAACCTTATTTATAACAGCGACTGGGCTGTGTATAGAAATCTATTACCTACAGCTGTAGTTCAAACTACTCAAGTAAAATTAAAAAGTCAGTGTCTAGATAAACGTTAGATCTAACCGTTATGAGGAAATTTATGACCTTTTTTTTTTATAGATCTAACGTTAGACCAAGATGGTATTACAGTTTGTACTTGTCGATTACTAAGCTCTACCTCAGACAGAGTCGAGTCTAACCGTGTTAAACTATTAGTCTTTAAGAATAGGCAGTACAAGTAGAAATTTATAATTTTATGGGAGTTAGAGAGGCGCTGTAACGATATAGGCCCTACATACACTTCAATCATTCGTGTACTTACACATCATCTGGATCTAGATTCTGTGAAGTTGTTGACTTGGCCTGGGGTTGCTTGATTGGTGTAAGCCATGGTATTGGACATGCAGGCGGCTGGGACCTGGGTCGACGTCTCAGGCTGAGTTGCAATTCCACCGACCATGCATGCTGTAACACGAATTTGCACATTCTAAATTCCTACAAAACTGTTCATGCAACTCCAGCAAGTGGAAAGCAAATTTTTCATCGGCACGCTGAAGCTGAAGCTTCCCCTTCTGGTCTCTTACTTGTCCTAGTAAGCATGCTAAGAACACGACTCTCTGCGTTCTCCACTCGTCGATAGCGTCATACAAGTAAATACGTTTGCAGTCAGTTTTGGACGGCTGTTTGATCTCCATTGTGAAGTTTCATTACTAAACCAAGACTAAGCCGAACTGAACTGAACTGAAGCAGTACTTTTTATTGCAAACAGTACACGCACACCACACACATTGATATTGACATACCGATGACTTTATATCGACTTTGTATGTTACGATCCGGCCGAACGTATCACAGCTGACATGGGATATGCAGCAGACAATGCACAATGATCAGAACAACAAAACAACCTGCCATATGCATTGCAACTTGCTATATATGTGAAGCTTAGAGTTTTAATATTTCTTCATTAAACCATATTTATAAAACTAAATATTTGATGACGTAATATATAAATACTCTATAATATTGTTATAGGATATTTCCAGAAATTTTGAAATATTATTGCTTAGATTGCTGAAATTGTCACCACAGTGCAAATAAACAGAGACTGGTCCAGGTATGTACGTACACACACATAGCTCTGTCAGTTATTGTGTCATGACCGGTCGGAGCCCGTAGGAGAGATTTTCATGCGCATGGCTGTTATGCGGTTTTGTGCGTGCATGCACCCATTCGGCCCCATTCGGTAGATATTCGGGCGTCCATGTTGAAATTAGGGTGGACGGCTCGAACGGCTCTTGTAGTCTAGCTGGGTGTTCGCTGGTGCGTTGCGTAGCGTCGTGTTCGGCATTCGGTACGTACGGGGGGTACGGTAACGGGAGGAGCAGCGTGTCCTGCTTTTCTACTGAGCTGCAAAATCGCCTGCGATGACTGAGTGCCTTTAAGATGCACCTGTACATATTCTACAACCACGTTGAAGTGAAATTAGAATAACAATTTATGCATTTTGAGAATTGATGGAAATTTTTTTGAGGCATGCAAAACACAGGACTACTACTATACTTTTTGGTGTTACAGATTTTTTTCTTCCCTTCATCTCTTTGTTACACTCTCTCACTCTTTCTCTCTCTCTCTCTCTCTCTATCTGTTATAATCCCTTTCTCCCTCTCTCGCGATTTCTCTCCATCTCAATCTCCATCTCGATCTTGATCTCGATCTTGATGCAGAACCTGAACCAGTGGACTCTGAGGGTGTCTTGGTTGGAGCTGCAGCTGATACTGAAGCAGTGCTCCCCAACCTCTGAGAGCACCACCCTGGATAACATCGCCAAGGCAACCATCGAGGTGTTTCAGCTCACCCAGGATGACGACCAGAGCTCTGCAGCGGCTTCCTCGTCCAAGGGACCCTCCATCAGCAGACGCACAACCAGCGGTCCCCAGAAGGGGGCGTCCTTCCAAAAGTAAGCAGTAGGAGAAAGGAAGGCCTGCTTATTTTGTCCAAGCTATCATATCATTTAGCATTTTCTTATTCCCTGCCAATGAGATACTAGAGATCCTTAGACGTTGCTGAATCGCACTGCTTCAGTTTACATCTTTGACGTTGAAATTGAGAGGCCCAAATGTGAGTCCCCCCCCCCCCCCTCCAAGAGCTTTGCCTAGTAGGTTCATTATTCCAACAATATGGCAGCTATATCAACAGAAACTTGTAGCATAATGAGTCAGGGAGACTTACTGTTAGGTGAATTGAAGGAAGGAATTGTTGACTACATCAGTAGGAGTGTGAAGGCCT
This sequence comes from Diadema setosum, assembly GCF_964275005.1. NCBI lineage: Eukaryota > Metazoa > Echinodermata > Echinoidea > Diadematoida > Diadematidae > Diadema > Diadema setosum. The sequence goes on along the minus strand of NC_092705.1, from coordinate 10,170,387 downwards.
TGTGTAGCCGTCTGAACTACAATACTATTGACCTGGAGCAGGATGAGTACTGGATACGGTATATATTTAGGGAGTCTGCGAATTGGATCTTCCCAACAATTTCGCAAGTGGTTAAATTCACGTCTTGGAGTACAGCAATAAAAGGAGACAATCAGACATGTATGCATGCACATCGTGATTCATGTCAAAGTTAGAGTTTCGTGAAATATGATATTTACAGTATGTCACATTGTCCACTCAAGCTGTGATTTGGTCGTGGCTGAAAGCCTTCGGAATCACACTTGCCTTTTTTCTGAATGTTGGGGAAAATTTCGCATCCTGTGGTGCTTGACACACACCTCTCCAAGTGCCCCTTGACCACAAACATATCACTTCCCATCTTTGTAAAAGTTGTGGGAGTTACATGTACCTCACCTCATGCGACTCTTTTTGCAGAAGCGACGAGACTCCCAGCAGTGTGTGGTTGGTGGCGCCGCTCATCTCCAAGCTGTCCAGCTCAGTCCAGGGGCGTGTGCTGAAGGCTGCCGGCAACATCCTGGAGAGCGTCGGCCAGACGTGGACGTCCAAGGCCTCTAGCAAGGACAAGGACAAGCAGGGTCAGCGCAGGTCAGTCTCGCAGGACATTGTCAATTATCTCATGTACTTGCATGTTTCCGTTTTGTTTTTGATAGTTTTGTCTGGCAGAGTGGGTGAAAAGTGAGCTATAGCGTGCTATTTCTTTCTTTCTTTCTTTTGCAACATGTGCTTTTCTCAGAAGTCATTTCAGTTAAACGTGTCAAGATAACTCGTTATTTCAATTAATCGTGTCAGGATATCTCGTTTCATTTAAATGTGTCAAAATATCCTGTTATTTCAGTTAAATGTTTCAAGATATCTCATAAAGTATTTTTATGCCTCCGCCACGAAGTGGTGCCGGAGGCATTATGTTTTCGGGTTGTCCGTCCGTCCGTCCGTCCATAATGAATTTTGTGGACAGTATAACTAAAAAACCTTTTGTGGTATCCTAATGAAACTTGGCATGTATGTGTATTAAGGGGTGAAGTTGTGCCTATCAACTTTTGGGTGCACATGCTCAAGGTCAAAGGTCAAGGTCAAATATGTAAAATTTCACTATTTCCACCATATCTATGCAATGCCTGAAGATATTTTCTTGAAACTTAGTGTATACTTGTATTACCCAATTAAGATTCTCTGGTGAAAGTTTGGGGTCATGAGGTCAAAGGTGAAAATGTCAAGTAAAGATATTAAAATTTTACTTTTTTATGCCTCCGCAACGAAGTGGCCGGAGGCATTATGTTTTCGGGTCGTCCGTCCGTCCGTCCGTCCGTACGTCCGTACGTCCATACGTCCGTCCGTACGTCCGTACGTCCGTACGGACGTCCGTACGTCCGTCCATCCCGTTTTGTTTTTGTCCATATCTCAAGAACCGTGTGGTGGTTTTACATCAAACTTGGTATGAGGGTATATCCTTGGGGGATAATACTTTGTGTGGATTTTAGGGTCACAAGGTCAAAGGTCAAAGGTCACAGGTTATTTTGTGAAAAAAAAAAATTGAAATTTCATGTTTTTCTCCATATCTCGCAAATGGTTCAAGGTATCTTCATGGAACTTAGTATATATGCTTGTACCGATGGGCAGTGATTATCTAGGGAAGTTGGGGTCATGGGTCAAAGGTCAGGGGGTCAAAAGTCAAGGTCAACTCCTCAAAATATCACTACTTTCCTTAAAATGCAATATGCCTGAAGGTTTGTTTTTTTTTTAAACTTGATATATGGCTTGTATTACCCAATATATATTTTTGGGGAAGTTTCTTGCCAAAAGGTCAAAAGGTCAAAGGTCAAGTGAAAGTGCTAAATTGCACTTTTTCCTCCATATCTCGAAAGTAACTCAAGGTATCATCATGAAACTTACATATTTATGCATGTTCTACCTAACAGTGATTCTCTGTGGAACTGTGAGGTCAAAGGTCAAAGACCAGGTTTAGATAATGCTATTTTCCCATTTGATACTGAAATTATACTTTTTCACAATACCTTGAAAATTACTCAATGCATAAACTTATAAAAGGGTCAAAAGTCAAGTAGAAATCATCAGTTCCCCAAATACCTGCACTCTGACATTTTAATCATTTATCCAATTGAACCTAGTTCTAGGAAAGTGGACATTCAGCACATTTGTGTCAAACCTGTCATTTTAATATTTTGCCAATTGTGTGAAACTGTCATCACACATTGTCAAGACATTGTACTATAGACCTATTAGGAGAACCATGCATTATGGCGGAGGCATATCAGTAGCCGTAGCGATATATCTAGTTCTCCATATTTTGGAAATTGTTCAAGGTATCTTCATGGAACATAGTATATATACATGTACTGACTGGCAGTGATTATCTAGAGAATTTAGGGTTCATGGGGTCAAAGGTCAGGGGTCAAAGGTCAAGGGCAACACTTCAAAATTTTACTATTTCCCTCATATTTATGCAATGCCAGCAGGACTTTTTTTTTTTACACTTGGTGTATGCATGTATAACCTAATAGAGATTCTCTGGTTTTTTTTCTTTGTTGTTTTTTTTTTGCCTCAAAGGTCAAAAGGTCAAAGATCGAGTGAAAGTACTGAACTTACTTCTTCCTCCATATCTCAGAAGTGGCTCAAGTTATCTTGAAACTTACTACATATTTATGCATGTTCTGCCTGACAGTTATTATCTTATGAATTTTAGGGTCAAAGGCCAGATGAAAATGGTAACAATTTACTGTTCAATACAGAAATTGCACTTTTTCTCCATACCTTGAAAATCACTCAATGCATAAACTTATGAATGGGTCAATGTCAAGTTAAAGTCCTTAAATCCCCAGATACATGCTCTTTTACTCATCCAATTAAACCCAGGTCAAGGAAGGTGAACATTCAACACATTTGTGACAAACTTGTCATTTTAATATTTTGCCAATTTTGTGAAAATGTAGTCACACGTTGTCCACATGTACTATAGACCTATTAGGAGAATCATGCATTATGGCGGAGGCATACCAGTCACCTTAGCGACATTTCTAGTTAAGTAAGGAATGCTAAGTGAGCTAAGAGTCAAAGGGAAAGTTTACCCAAATACGTGTATATGTGGGGATTGAGTGAATGCAGCGATATTATTAGAATTGTTCGAACATATCTGTGAAAGTTTGTAGAAAATAGGATGATGCTATGTGCTCTAAAAAAAAGAATGAAAGAGGTGTGTGTGTGAGTGACTAGATTTACCATTCTCAGAATGTCCACAAACACTGGAATGACAAACCATTCAGTAGACTGTTTAGTACAGTTAAACTCGCATAAGTCGATCTTCTCGGGACTGAGCAAAACACATCGACTTAGGCGAGTTTCGACTTGTGCGTAAGTCGAAAAAAAATCGACTTAACAACAGTCACACCACACGTACATTATGTATAAATGTAACATGTATGTTGTCTACTCTGGAGCCGAGAGCTGGAGAGGTGTGCCGCAGCACGGGTCGCCCGGCAGGCCCGCGCCTAACTTTACATGGACAGTGCATTAGCATTGGCACAGGTCCGATTACTTTACACCCTTGTTAAACCTTGGGGAAGTGAAAATGAACGATATTTGAGCAGTGATTGATTCCAGTTTACCATACCGTGGCTTAAAATGCGTGTAGAGGTGTACTTCTGATTTACCCGTGCCCGTAACTTTCCCCCTACTTTCCGCTTTGAAAACTCAGCATCTTCATCCATACACTGCACAGCGCAGACTGCAAACATACACAGACTATACACAGCCCAGTCTCTGTATGTACGTAGCGCTAGCGCGACAGGGCTGTACCAGAGGACCTCCAAACACGAAGACAGTTCAACAGTCGCATGCGATCGCTTTGAATTTTGATACTTTAGATCATTTTTTTGTCACCTGTCTGGTCGGGCTAGTTCTTATGTAAACAAAAACTGGTGTCTCGTGATTTTGACAGTGATTTATTGCACAATAAAATCTTATTCGACTTAGGCACAGTGAATTTAATGGTTTTTCCGTGAAAGTGTTCTTGGAATTTCATCGACTTAGGCGAGTATTCGACTTACAAAATTCGACTTGTGAGTGAATTATTACACGTAAGTCAATGGGGAAAAATCGGGACTTTTTAAAATCATCGACTTGCGCGATTATTCGACATATGCGATGTCGACTTAGGCGAGTTTAACTGTAGTATGGTAATATTTGTTCATAGATATCTTAATACTAACAGCATAATTTCCATTCAGTAGACTGTTTAGCAGTATGGTAATATTTGTTCATAGATATCTTAATAGCAGCAGCATAATTTCTATTCAGTAGATTGTTTAGCGGTATGATAATATTTGTTCATAGATATCTTAACAGTAACAGCATAATTTTTCTGAATTTTTGTATGCTGGAATGTGTTTGGAGTCAGAAGGGGGCCTGAGCTTTCGATTCTAGGAGAATCTTTAAAGGCAAAATGACAAACAGGCAGGGAAAGCAATCACATATGAGGACTACACACAACAAGCACAGTCAGGGCTGGGCTAGGGACACAAAACAAAGAAAACAAGAGCTGCAGTGGGTTAGAAGTCAAGGGCAGGAAGTCAAGGGCTGGGAGCCCAACGAGTAAGGGAGGGGGATTAAAGCAATGTAATGTGTTTCATGCCACAACGCCGAGCGGTGTCTCACAAATGTTATAAACAATACAATCTGTACAATCATTCAACTTGAATTTCGTCAGTAGTCTTTATTCGTACATTGGTACCCTTCCCTTACAGCCAAGCTCCAACGGTCAGCCACCAGCCCCTCCTGTCCTTGGTGCTGACATGTCTCAAGGGTCAAGACGAACAGAGGGAGGGTCTTCTCTCCTCACTCCAGACGCAACTCACACAGTTCCTGCAGTCACCCAAGGATGTAAGCACTCACATTTCACCCGCATGATTCCACCTCACTTGAAGGTCACGTCATTCAAAATCCTTCGTGTCCTCCCCCGAAATCTTTCGATAGTATACAGGTCGGACTTGAGATGGCAAAAAAAAAAAAAAAAATCATTAAAATTGACTTGGTTACATGTTTCAGTTTGTTTTAATTTAATCTTACTTTTGACCAAATCTTGTCCATTACTGAGATATGATGTCCCCTCCCAATTATCGCGAATTGTTATACGCAGTAATTTTGTTGGCAAAACAATTAACGTAAACAGCAATACGCTTGCCACTTTTCAACACGCATCGATAATGAACTTGGCAAAACAACGTATCTACCTGCAATATGTTGCAATAAGCTGCGCACCGCGCACATACCGCAGAACCGCACACGGAATGACATTATGTTACACGTACGCCTGCCACTGATTGAGACTGACATTGTTTTGCCGTAGCAATAGCTTGATAGGTTGATGCGATAAAACAACATATGTTTCGATTTATGCAAATTATTCTTAAAAATAAAGGGTCTAGTGAAATAAATTTGCATTCAATATGTTGTTGATATTGTTAGTCCTTTTAGGGTAAGATATGAAGTACAGCCCGTATCAAACAATAACAGAAAAGGAGTTGTAAGGTGTATGTTTGCATAACTTTAAACTCAATTTACTGGAAATGAGGTTGCATTTAGATACATTGTCTTGCTATCTCATGGCCGAGATATGGACAGCTTTTGGGGCAATGTTGATATTATTGTTCTGAGGGATCTCAGCTCTACGCTATGACCTGCAGAGCTGGCTATGCGGGTCATACATGTAGCATGGAGATGAGATCTCGATCCCGTTGTCTTGAAAGTTTATTGCAAGAAGACAATTGATCTGCACAATGTCTACCTCAAATCAAGAAAACAGTGATGTTTGCAAATTGAATGCTTATCATGAAGTTTATAATATCTTTTATGTAAATAAGCTGACCAGTCTGATATCACATAGTAGTCAGTCCTGTCAGTTGTTGACACGACTATGGAGGAAATTTGAATATATATTCTTACATCCTTCCCCAATGATACATGTATGTCAAGCTCTTGACGTTGAACATTCTGTATGTTCCACTCACACACCAGTCATTATGTAAAGTTTATTTGTCTCGTTTCTTCTTCATGCTGTGTAGGACCGATGGGAAGACCCAAAGAGCAGGAGACTGATGCACGAGGCACTGCAGCTACGGCTCAGCCTGGTAAGACTCCATTCCCCTTAAGAGGGTGCTGTGACAAGATCACAACAGGGAATAATGCCAGGATTTCAGCTTTATTGAGATCTCACACGAATAATCACTCTGAAAGACTCGGTAGCGTGGGGAGTCATTGGTGGCCCGATTTATTCGCTGCCCCCCCCAGGGTACATTCAAAAACCACAAATAGTACCTGTTGGCTTGTATGTGTGTTGAAGCATACGCTTATTGGTAATGGCCGACTCTAGTTGAGATTCTTTGGCTGTGTGTGTATAGTTATACAGAGAGATCAGTGATAAAGCTATACATGAATTGTTTAAGGGATTCTCGAATATATCCAAGCTGGGCCAGCCTTCCCACTCAATGGTATCCCCACGCTTCTGGGTCATTTTGTCACTTTCTTTCAGAATGCATGTATCTTTGCGCTTTACAGGTTTTCAACTGCTTAATTATAGGTGCAGGATTTCAAAAACGCATCGAAAAAGTTACCACCTGAAGTCATGACTTTGTCAGCATGGTCTTGGATCGAAACCCTGTTTAACAAACATAATCGTAGAAATAGAATTCATTTCTAGTTCTAAATGCACAAGAGTTAAGTGGGGCTAGAAGCTTTATAAGAGTCTCTACCTGTTTTGTTATTGCTATAACTGCTCACTATTAAGTTGTTTCACCATTGACATCCCTTTGAATGGACAGTGGGGGAGCCGTTGTGACTCCAACTAGTAAAATTCTATACACAAGGTTCCCAGTACCATAAGTTTTGAGGCGGATACTTTAGTTGAAACTGATGATAAAGATGTGATTGAGCGGTTGATAATTGCTGAAAAGAAAAACAGCAAAATTGGAAAAAGAACAAAAATATTATGCGGTTCTAAAAATCACAGTGTATTTGTAAATTCAAAATTCTTTATATCTGTGTTGCTTGATAAAGAATTGATGAAAGATATTTTCCTTTTTCAATGAGAATATGGTGTGAAATGTACTGTATTTCACCATGAATGTCTTACAGCGCATAAATGAGAATGGATCTGCAGAATAAGTGAATAGATCAGGCAAGTCTTGAGAAGAGTAATGAAGTGCTTCTGGAATGCATTAACCCTATTCTAACTGGGGGGGGGGTCAAATTGACCCCCCCTCCTCTACGTTTCGCGCCACGATTCCGCAACGCGCAAAGATTTTGCCGTGTCGTTTCACGACTTTTTTCGTTGAAGTCTTCCGCATATTTTGAGAACAAATTTGCGACGTCCGGGTACACCGTTCTGAAGTTACGTAATGTTATGCATATACCTGTCAACCCGAAAACAGCTCAAATTCATGATATCGTGTGCAAATTGAATGCAAATTGTGTTTTTTTGGTTAAATTGATATAAATTAGATTATTTCAACTTTTAACCATTGAAATTAATCAATTCTAGTGTAGATAAGCCTGAAAAAGTGCCTACAACAAATTTTGGCAAAAAAACAATAGAAAACAAAAGGTTGAAAAAACAATAAAATACATAAGAAATTAACAAAACAATAAAAAACAAAAGAAATTGATTTTGATTGTGCTATTTTTTCACATGAAAATTGTTTGATATGTCTTGAGGAATTCTGACACAAAAATTTAGCAATACTTCAGTCTTTTTAATGGAGTTATAGGTGAAAATATGATTTCATGCACAAATTTGCATAATTAATTTATTAAAAATAGAAAGGCAATATTTTTCTATTGTATGACCATGTAATCTTGTAGTTGACATCCAGCTCTATCTTCAGGCAAAATTTCGCGGCGATCGCACAATCGGTGTCCGAGATCTGAAGGGGGGGTCAAATTGACCCCCCCCCCCCAGTAAAAACTTGGTCTCAAATAGCCCAGTTAGAATAGGGTTAACATTTATTTAGTATTCTTTTCCCAGAGTAGCCCCATTAGTGGTCTATACACTGTTATTCTTGAGGGCCCTGCAACAGGGAGACAAGGTAACAGTTGATTCAGAATACACAAAGCTGTTGAACAAAAAGAGCTTCAGAGTGAGTGGATCCCAAACACTGTGTTTTGTTTTTCACATGTGTCTGTCATCTTGCAGGTTGGCAACATGTTTGATACCATCATGAGGAACAACCTGCCGTGGACCACCGAATTTGCTCTCCTCCTCCTACAACTCATCACCACGGGAACAGTGGACCCCCACACCAACAAGTGAGAAGAGACCAGGGATTGTTGTGGCCTTTGGCTTAACCCTTCTTGTGTCTAGACACTTAGCTTATTGCCTTGCCAAGCGTTTTCATCAGCATTCAGTAATCCGTCCAAACTTGATCTAGTTTATGTTAGCAAACCCACTGAGGTGAAACAATGTGCAGTAGGAAAATCATGGTAACACAAATAGGGATTAGGGGGATTAGATAATCTCTATTCATTGAAGATTAGTTTCTAGATATCTGTGCCAATCGGCAAAGAGAGCACAGTAAGGGTTAATACCACACCATAAGAGGTTCATGTTTAATTCAATCATATGAGTGTAAGAATACATGGAGTCCCTTTAAATCTCTTGCCCTCATTCTCTTCATCTGCATTCAATAGTCCCCATTTTATGTCATTTATATTAATATGTAGATATCAATGATGTTGCATGCCGTAATTATTGAGATTCACACTGGACCCGTGAATGCAACACATGCTTGCATGTACAAAGTGTATGTTGCTCTTCTCATATTGAAACACATTGTGGGATATTGATAATCACTCTCCAAGAAAAGTATTTGTGTTTGAAGAAAATGATATCATTATGGTATAGTTATATATCACTGTTATTGTCACAAATGAGAGAATAGTTTGAATTAAGCCAGTTTAGAGAATTGAACAACTCCATGGCATGATTGAAGTAATTTTTAGAAAAATAACAGGAGAAATGATGCCATAGCTGCTGATATAAAGAAACTTAATTTGAGATCGAACTAAAATCTTTTTCACTTCCTTGTTGGCTGTCAGCTTTTAAGACGATGACAGAATATTCTGGCGGGAATGTTAACTGATGGTCATACTTTTCTATTTTTCTGTCTTTTGCAGCGAGCTCTTCACCACCGTGCTGGACATGTTGTCAGTTCTCATCAATAGTACGCTATCATCCGATGCTAGCGGCAGCCCGGGGGCAGGGGAAGAGAAAGGACGAACGCACCAGACTCTCATCAAGAAATTGAAGGTGGGTGGATATCAAACAAAAATTGATATCTTTTCCCATATTTTGTTTGTATATCTTTGTTAAGTTTATAGTAATGGTAGTGGTGCCCCCTAGGGGACCTAGGGCAAGGCCAAAATGCCCAGATGAGGGGTGAGGTAGTGCCCAGGGGGGTCTGTAGCCGTGCTGTCATCTCCAAATCTCGAGATTTTTAAGTAGTTTGCCTCAGGTGGAGTGTCATATGGCTTTGCTTTTATTTATTAACAACTGCCCATATATCGTTGGTCGTCATTATGCATTCCTGTTAGATTCAAGAGTTCTAGTCCAAGAAACTACATTTTTGTGGTTTGGTGTTGTACTTTTTCAAGATAATATCTATTAGTCACTGTTAGAATTTCATACTGTAAAGAACAAAATTCTCTTGCACTTGAACCTTTGTTGTTTGCATAAGGTATTATCTGTTTCAGTAACAAAATTTTTTAAAAGCTTCTCAATTACAGTATTAATGACTGATTCTTGTTTCCGTTTCTCTCTCAATTTGGTAAATAGTTACAAATTTTTTTCTTTCAGATTTTGTCGAGATCTATTGACTATAATATTGGCTCCATTTGATTCTCCAGTATGCAAGATATTCAGTAAAATTCAAAGGTGCTAATTTGAGGATAACACGATGATAATGTCTGCAGCAATATTCCTCCAAAACTCGATTGGTTGGCTCATGGCAAAAAAAAAAAAAAATATATATATATATATATATATTTTCCTTGCAGAAAGAGGTTGGCGACAAGCACTCGGACGGCATCAACCTGGTGAGGCAGCTGCTGCCTGTCCCCCGTAAGACCATCGAGGTGATCACCTGTGAACCCATGGGTAGTCTGATTGACACCAAGGGCAACAAGATCACCGGCTTCGACTCCATCGACAAGAAACAGGTCAGTGTTTCATTCTTTCGATGTGCAGATTCGTACCCCTTTTTCATGTGAGAATCACATGGAAAATCCAGTAAAATTTGCATTCACAAACTCTGAAAATTATGAGGGAGAAAGTTTTGCGGGGATACCATGTGTGTGTAGTCCTTGTAGGGGTTGTGGCTTGATAAAAAAAGAGCCTCAAAAGAGGAGAGTTCAGGAGGGAAACGACATAGGGAGAATGTAAAGAAGGCAAAAATAATGAAAATAATGTACACCTTTTTTATGAGCACCTGTTCATTAAAAAAAGAGGCCTGGAAAAGACAAATATTTGTGATGATATAACTTCACTTGCTACTCTGATGATGTTTGCGAGGAAAATGGTGACCTTTCGACAATACCTTGGAAATGATCTGCATTATTTTGATTTGTGTTCACAAACTCCCATGTCCAGTCATGTTGCAGATATTATGCAGATAATGTCAGCATCAAAACTTTGTGGATTACTCTGGTCCCTTTCCGATTTTACATCCGAACAATGAGATATTATCTGCATAAAAATTGAGTTTATGAAAGGGGTATTAGACTTTCCATGTCCCATGTTATCAACACAGCATCTGTGGTACCAGTTCGGTCGATGGTTCTTCTAGCCTGATCCAGGTTGTGCTGGCCGAAAATTTGCTGTTTGACCAAACTTCATGACAAATTGTAGCAGCATCATAGAAATGTATTTGCTTGTTTGCTTGTTTGTTTGTTTGGTTGGTTGTTCGATTATCTGTCTGTCTGTTATAGTTCCACTGTCTGTCCATCTGTCTGTCTGAATGGCTGTTTGTGTGTATTTTTTTATTTATTTGTTTGTTTGTTTTTGTGGGTGTTTTTTTTTTTTTTTTTACATGGAGAACTTGGAGGGTGTTAGCAAAATTAGGTCTACTAGTACTGGTAGCTTTCTTTCCATATGGAAACCTACCTCTGAGTACATGAAAGCCTCAAGCTCATTTGTTACAACCCAAACCTCAAAATATGTATGTGAGTATGATCTCAACAGACTTTGATGATGTTGGTAGTTCGTGGAGGACATGTGCATGATTTCATGTATGCTTTTGTCTTCAAATGATTTGCATCAATATCTATTTTATTACTCCTCCTGGCTCTGTCCATTGCAGGGTCTACAAGTATCTGCCAAGCAGAAGATCAACCCCTGGGACACACTGGAGATTCACAAGAACCCCGCCCCCTTGTCCTGGGCGTGGTTCGGGGGGATCCGCATGGAGCGCAAGCCTCTGCGGTATCAGGAGCAGTACAGGTTAACTCTCTACCACACCCACAATCAGGTACGTGGCTTCCTTACTGTTAGTCCCAAATGTGTGAAATAATGTTGTGCCAAACTAGCTGTTCAGTCATTATGACAGTGTAGATTATGATGACGATCATAGTGACAACGATTCCAAAGATGTCAGTGGTGGTGGTAGCCTGAGTGAACTTGGCTGTGATGATTGTGTGGAAAATGATGAGGATTAGGGTCATAAAAAGTGGTAAATTCACAGATACTGATTATTTGTGCTGTGTTGAGCGTCACATTTATGCTGTTGGATATTCTAAAGCTGATTTTTAAAGGCCGGAAACATCTCTAATATCTACCTTGCTGTTGTACATCTCAGGTCAAGCCTGATGACCACTACTTCGACCCGCCCCAAGTCCCACCGGATGAGGAGGAGCCACCGCCGCCTACCAACCAGGAGGCGGAGAAACCGGCCCAGGAGCTGGACATCATCCAGCCGGACGTGAAGATAGGCGTGGCCAGCGCCGTACCGCCAGAGACCACCAAGGAGCCGAGCAACAAGAAGGGGAAGAAGAACCGGCGGAAACGCCCCGCCCCAACGCCCCCTCAGGCCCCAGTCAACAGAGATGTAAGTGACCCGATTTGTCTGTTCTGCATCACCTTGTGTGTATGGCTTGAGATTATGCTTCATTTTCCCTTTGTGTGCATTGATATTATTGTTATTATTTTCTCTTTTTTTATTTTGCTGTGCTCATTTCATTTCATTCTGTACGCCCAGGTTTTCACATAACTCTAGCAAAAGTAGGCCACGAAAATATTTGAGTTGACATAATTTTATTTTTTCATTCAAATTTACTCAGCTTATGCACAGAAAAATAAACATTTTCAGGATCACTTAAGTTATATCTTCCTCTCTAAGACCAACATTCATTTCTTGTGCTGCTGAGGCATGCTTGGTGAGGATTTCATAATCTGTTTTTCAGGGTAGTTTAACTCATGAAACAAAATCAAGTCAGTCGTGTATTTGGTGTAAAGCTTTACTGCAACAAACTAGATAAGCAGGTGTCCCATTGTCATTAATTTGCTGTCATTTCTGATCCCCTCTTTTTGAGAAAATAAAGGAAGCGAGATAGAAAATTACCAAAATTCTGACTGTTTCATGTGATGGACTCTCAGTTGCCAATGATACACGTGTATCGGTCGAGAGTGAAGGCTGTTTCTTTTCTCACCATTTTCCTTGTCTGTGATATGTCATTATGAAAGCTGTACTATATTTTTGTTATTACTGACACAAGCTGATTTGAAATCCATGTGTTTTTACATCGTTGTCTACCATATATCCTGCAGATATCCCGAGTATCACTTTGCCCCTTGTCTTTTGAATCTTTCCACGTTTGTCATCCCATATTGATTTTGCTTGCTTGATTTCGTCTTTTTAATTTTCTGGTGCTCCCCAGCTGTTAAGTCCCTCAAACTAGATCCATCCCCTCCGATCTCTGGTCCTATGCCTATCTCATGTGTGTTATCATTCCTCTTGCTCAGCCCTCATTCTCATTCGTCCCACATGCCACCTTTTATACATTTGCCAGTTTTTAAACCCATCAGGTCCCAGGGGAATTTTGCTGCAGAAATAGTAATCTTGTGATCATCAAGTTGGCAACTCTAAATGTCACTGCTTATCTTATCTTGGGTGTGTGAAAGATTAGATAGAACTGCTGAAGTTAATTACATCTATGCAAAATCAAAAAGTTTTTTGCTGTTTTGTAATGCCTGTATGAGAAAGAAACAGGAACTTTATTCCTGTAAAATGTGTTGCCAGTTTAAGAATTGATTTTGAATTTAGTAGCTAAAAGGCTTTTAAAGGTGCATAGTCCCGGTAGTGTAGAGGGCGCTGTTGATGATACTGCCGATCACCGTTAGCGTTGATACGAAGATTGCCGAATTTGAGCTGTCATCAAGAGTAAAGCGCGTAGGTATTGCTAAGTAACGTTGCCTTTGTTGTCTTCTCTGCACATCACGCAGTCTGTAGTAATGCCAGGGTGCGTGCATATGTGTTTCTTATTATGACAACACAAAAGAAGTTTGCTAAAGCTGAATCATGAGCGGAACTGTGATTGGACCACTGGCTACAGTGGATCGGACTTCTTCGGACTCGGGGAAGTGGGCCACAGCGTAAGCGCTAAAGAGGAGTCGATGCGCCCGCGTACGCATTTGACTAAACCACCGGGACCATGTACCTTAAAAAATTCTACAGCCATACAAACAAACATCAACAACAAAGGGTTCCATTTATGGAGCATCATTTCCTATCATAACAAAAGATGCAAAAATGGGATTTCTGGGACGTGATGGGTCAATTACAGTGTCTTGCTGTTTACTGTGGTACATTGTAGCTTACATCTTCTGTAATGGTTTCATACAGCCAACTTACATTCTCGTCTTTGTTTGTTTGTTTGTTTGTTTTTTAAATCCTTTTGTTTACGTAACTCTGTGTGGACTCGTCTGTGGTGGTTTATGTTTATGATTTCAACTAACCCACTAACCCAATGTTACTCATTTACTTTTCACACATTCTGTTTTCATACCTGTAGCCATATTCCTATGGTACCCCTAACCACTATCATCATGCCGTTCCGTCGATTTACCCTATGCATCAGGTACACTACACTAACACCAAGTTATCTGCACTGACATGGCACTTTCAGTGATCTTTGTGGAGAGAACAGATACTTGATTGATTCTCAGCAGTGGACTTGTTTCAAAAGATCACCAACTAAGTGATTCTAGGGTGTTTCTCAAAGTTGGCTTTATGTACTTTTAAATACAAGGGGAATTAAACAGCAGCAGCAACAAAATAGTGTACATGTTGTATCTTCTGATATGAGAAAAAAATATCTACATTCATCTTTTCCTTCATGGCAAAGCTGATTACTTGCATGTTTGTCTCTAAATCACATTTTATCATTCTTACAAAAAATCAAGAATGATGCCAAGCTTAGTTTTTAACATTTTTGCACATGTGTGTAGGTCTGTCAGGAAATGGAGACCAGGCGAAGCCTTCTTCTGCTGAATTTCATAATGACTTAGCATTAGTCTTTCACATAATCACACAATGCATTGTAGAGGTGTCCTTTGACTACAACATTAGACATTCTGTGTGGGACTATTGAAACAGAAGATGCCTGAACACTTAAAAAAGAATGATAATGATAATGTAGTCCTGTTGCACTGAAATATGGGATGTGATTTAGAAAATGAAACAAAAATAGTAAAACAATGAAATTATCAGCTAGTATAAGATATTTGGGAAAGTAGGATTTGATCTGTAATTGTGATTTTTACTACTATTGTATGATGATGATCATTGTCAATTAAAAAGTTGTTATTTGTAGTTGTCAACAGTATTATTAGCAGTAGTTGTGGTAAAAGTAGTGATACCACTGTTTTTATTAGAGTTGTCATTGGTGGTCTTAATAGCAGTAATAGTTGTAGTAGTAGTAGTAGTAGTAGTCGTAGAAATACTTGTAGCAGGTTCTCATCTGTACACCAGCATTGAAGATCACTACATGCCAGTCATGCATGGAGTCATGTGGCCCAAGACATGTGTATCACTTGTGCACAGCATTGTTCATAGCAAGGAGCAAACACCCAAGTGTCTGGTCACAAGGCTAGACACTGACTTTAAAACACCACTACAACTGTGTACATTGTATAGCAAGCCTCTGATCAAGCACTCTGCAACCTCTTAAAGGGGCCTCGTTAAAAATACTTCCTCCCGGGAACACGCTGTGACATGCATACCTTCGTTGTTTGTGTGTTTTTAAATGATTCAGAGTATTTTTGTGGGCCTTTACATGAGCATTTGAAATGTCCAAAATTGGTGCTATGTTATGACAATGAAATGACAGATGAGAAGCATGCTTTTTTTTTTTTTCCGGAGGGGGGGTGTTGTGATGTGTTTTTTTTTTTTTTCCCCCTAAGCCAGTAAATGTTTCTTCTTAACAGCAGACACCACTACCCCCTCACCAAATGACGTACTTACCAGTTTTTGCTCTCACCATTAATACATGTACAAGAATTTTGATCAGGGGTTTATTATTCAGTCTGTTGTTTCTAGATTTCACCCAGCATTGAAGATGTCCAAGCATGTATCGCAAAGAGTACTCACCCCATATATTATTGTCATCTACATCCACATTTCTCTCTGTGTTTAAATAACAGTCTTAACTCTTTTATTGTCAAAATTGTCTGACGGTGTATTCCTTTTTCGATGTTAATCCACTTTCTGTTCGTTTTGATACAGGCATGCGAATGTTCAAATAACACATCATTATTTGTGTGTATGTTTTTATGTGTGTGCGTGTGTGTGTCTTGAATGTGCACACAAAAGCATTTACCATCATGAGCTGCTTTTCTTCTGACAGAGAGCTTGAGGTAGCTTTGTGAAAATATGTGCTGTAGTCAATTTGTGATATCTTCTATCCACACAATTAAGTCTGGTTTGAAAATTTTCTATAAAAGGAAAGGTGAAGTATTGGCTGTGAGAGTAGTTATGATGTTAAAAAAACAAATTTCATTGGGGAAATTATCTGCCAAACCTGATTGTCAACTTAGTGTAATTCCAACAAAGACATATGTGATACTGTATGTTGGGGAGACAGAGACAAGAAACTTGCCTTAGACATTATGGCCTGGCCCGCACAGGATCAGTCCTTAGAGCCAGCGGTCAGTGATATTTGCTCATGCTTGATCTGAAAGAGACATATTTTAATAAAGAGCCAGTTCTGGCAAGAGTGTACTAATCACATTTTTACTGTAAAAATTATTTGCATAAATTACTAGAATTTCTAACAATAAGTTTGGCAAGATACACAAAAGATTTGTCACAAATGTGGAACGCAAATACATTATCATGTGAAATGTAAATTTGTCATTATCAAATAGGCATGATTACCAGATATACTGTAAAATAGTTGTGTCGTCTCTTTCGTATGAACTGAGATGAGTCATATAAATGTTCTACATAACACCATAACCTACATTGTCCCATGTGACTATGGCCGCATTCCAGCGCTCTGTGTGAGAAAGCGTACCTTTTGAGTTATTTTTAGAGGGGGTCACTCACCTGGGTCCATGAACTCATCGCATTATGTGCACATTCTTTTCATGCCAACTTCTAGTAAGCTTATGGTATGCTTTTGAAACACATTGGAAAGTGGTCCACTTTTAGCTCAAGTGGAGAGGTAAATTATGATTGAAACAATATAATTCTGACAAGTCCCTGACCACTATAGGAATTGATCCTTCATGATTCATACAAAATGTCATCGATACAAGGAAACCCTGTTCTGTAACGGGGACCTAAAAACCATGACAAGTTTCTTGTTATATCAGGTTTGTCACTGTATCAGGCTACAAAAACCTAGAAAAATGTAAATTTGGGGCCTGCAAAATCACTTTGTTATACTCAATCCTTTTATAACGAGGTTCCACTAAAGTAGCAGCATGAAGCCTGGCCATAAATGCTGTCATCGTTGTGCTATGCCATGTGCCTCTTGTAAATACTGTTCAAATTGTGCAGATGCCATATACTTGCTATTAAATGCCTGCAGGTGGCAACAAACATGACTAATGCACACACCGTTCACACAGACATGTTCGTTTTCACTTTTTCACGGCAAGCAGAAAAACAAACAAAAACAAAATGTGAGCCATATCATATGGTCAGCCTCAAGGAATTGCAATGTAATGGCCCTGTCTTCTTTTCTTTTTTTCCCCTCTCCGCCTTGCTTGATTTCAGCAACAGTATCCATTCAACCCTGGAATGCCAGGCTACACTGATAGGGGGTTTGTCTCACCGGCCATGTACCCCCCTGGACAGGTGCCCTTCCAGCAGCCCCTACCCCCAGGTACGATGATGGTGCTACAGTGCACTCCCGTGCACTGTAGAACATGGTTATAACGTGATTCCGGTTACAACGAAGTAAAAATTCAGACCGCAACATAATCGGCTGTACAGTTGTATGTTGTTTTATTGTCTATTTGTTCGGTTATAACAAAATTTCCATGTAACGAAAGAAATCTGCCGGTCCCAAGGACTTCATTATAATGGGAGTCCACTGTATTACCATGAGCCTCACCCATTTTCTTGTCAGCCACTTGCAAGATTGTCATATTTTATGGTTGACTGTCTGTACACAGTTTGTCAGATGCATTAAAACTTTATTATTATATGAGAGTGTACCGAGGGAAGTATAAGAATGCTTCTATATAGTTGATTTTGGGATGGAATGTGTATTTTGAGCTTCAAAATGGGTACTGTGATGTTGCTTTAAGCAATTTTTATCAGCTCTTTGAACAATACAACATTTTATGAACTGAGACAGTGTTAGGTTTGTATAGAAATCATCTTTTATTTGTCCCTCCACCCAAATTCACACAGATGTTTACCTAATTCTACTGAGTGTTCTTGTGTTATGTTTCCCACCATCCCTACTTCTGGATCCTCAATTCTCCAAAGTCTCATCCAGCCAAATCTATCCTGATCACAGCTCCCAATCTTTGACTTGCGAGGGTGTGATTAAAATTTTTCATTTTCATCACACTGATATTTTGTGGTTTAATTCATTCGAGAACATTGTTGAATGTAGTTATAATTGCATGTTGATATCTAAAAATTCTTCCCCACTTTCCATTCATTTTGTTTGTTTCTTTCTTGAATTCTCCCCCCCCCCCCCCCAGCTGGACCAATCCGGCCAGAACGGCAGCCAATGATACCAGGGAGCTCCAAGGTGGCCCTCAAAAACCATCTCATTAGTGCCAGGGCCACAGGGCCTCCAGGACAGGTGAGGTTACATTACTCTCATGTTAACATTTTCCCTATTAAGGTCCATCATCAGTACCTGTGCCTATTGCACATGCAACTTCATAGGTCAAATAGATTGAGAAGACAGAAAGGCAAATGTGGTTCATACGCATTGGACAGCTCACAATTGGTGTATGTCGCTTATTCTACCAGATGATACATGTGCACTTGTCCATTAAAAAAAAAAAAAAAAAAAAAAATTAAAAAACCTTTATTACTTGCAAGTAGTTGTGAGATGAGGATTTAAGATTAAAATTGATTCCGCAGTGAAAAGAATATACTAAGTTCTCTGAATTACTGAATTACGCTGATACTGTGCCAAATTCTGTCTGCATTATCAGCCTTATTTTAAGATTTAACGAAACTGATGCAAGAAAAACACTTTTTGTGTCTCTCGGTATTAAACGCTGCTTTGATACGCTGCAGATCCCTTTATTCCCTTTTGTACTCCAAAATTCATTCGTGATATGCTAGAGGCAAGCATGTTCAGGAGTTATTTTTGTTCAGTTCACAGTTAACCATTGATATTTAACATACTCTCATTTGAAACTCATGATTTCAAAGCAATATCAGGGAGGTGCAAACACCATTCGAAACTTATTAGGAAGATAAATAGCTACTATGTGGCAAGAGTTTTAACGTCGCCATAGCACCCACATCTTGTAAACTCGTTCGAGAGGATTTACTCTAAAATGTATTGTTTGTTACAGCGTGATGAAGGGTATGGCTATGGGGGTCCGATATTGAAGGTAACGTCTGATATGCAGAACTTTGCTTCATCAATGTCCTGTAAATGCATGACGAGAAAGTTTGCAGCTGTTGAAGAGAGTTGATGGTTGTTCTATCCTTTTACGCTGCTTTGTGTTTGTTGCCATGGCAACTCTATACCATTGGCCCCTGGATCTTTTTCCCCTAAAAAGCTTGTAACTAGCATGAGTCCTTCGCCAGGGAATCGTACATGCATGGCTTTTTCTGGATGATGATAAAACGCTTCCGTTCCATATGCTGCTTGAAAACCAGCTTTCGACTATTTACTTTTAACTGCACCATTGTTGAAATCAAGGCACTATTTTTTTTTTTTCTCTGACAGGAATTGTAGCTTCAGTGTCAAGCTATATACTTTAAATGTGTCTATCATAATCACGCAGGTGGCCCAAGAAACAAGATGCTTGTATCGCCTTTGCATGTGAAATATGATGTGATAGAGTAGTCTTCAGCCATATGCAACATGATAATACAGTCTGACCTCTCCCATCCGGCCTCCCTTCATCCGGATCTCTCTATTATCCGGATGCCATCTCGACGTGACTTTTTTTTTCCAATCTACTAATTATGGAGAAAAGGTGGATTTCAAAACTCACAGCAATATTCCTACACAAACTCACATAAATAACATGTTATTCCCAACATAAGTTAACATCTAATTTTATCTAAATAACATGCATTCACTACCCTAAAATCACCGCAAGAGCATAGACAGAAAACTTTTCATGGAATCAGGGCACAGTGCAAGCGATCAATCTTCGCATTGAGTCTCCCATATCCGGCAAAATCCTTTATCCGGATGAGCGCCGGTCCCGACATGTCCGGATAGGAGAGGTCGGACTGTATGATGTTTAGGAATGAGTTGCTGGGAATAATTTCATTCTTTAAATCTTGCCACGTTCCAAACTTAAAACTTGTGTACTGTGTTTTCCTTCGTTGAAGCACAAAGACTATTAAAAGGCAATTGTCCTTCACACATCTTTGGCTGGGGAAAATATGAAAAGTGACAATTCTCCCCACTTCAACAAAACTTTGATTCCATAATACTCTTGGAATGACTGGTAGGTTGTGTACGGGATTGTTACCATGTTACTACCCCTTGTGCTGTTTCTGCATGATTTCAGACATTGGCTGCTTTGAAACCTTTACTCTATCTGCTTTCTGTGAGTGTGAATGTGATATGTCCGGCATATTATGCAGTCAGTTTAATGGTTGCTTGTCATTTGCAATGACCTGAGTCTTGATAAAAGACTAATACGCATGTTCAGCATCAAGAATACATGTAGGTACATAATGCTTTTTGTTTGTACATTTTCCAGTTTGTAGTTTCACAGATGACCTGCAGTTTTACCAACTGCTATGTATTGCATTATTTTTGTTTTTTTATTGTCTTTTTTTAAAACTATATTTATCTAGAAGGTACAAAATTTTATGTGTGGTTGTAGAAGCTCTCTGCCCTATTTGTGCATGCATTAATTATTTGAATCACTGATTCTCGTGTCACCATAGCCATGTGCTGATGACTGGCAATCATGTTATCTCAAAATTACTGTAGCAGTAAAATGTTATTGAGCACACTATTTGAAAATACTTCTCTAAAGTTCTGATTGATCAGTTTTATAAAGCTACAAAGTTGTCGCATAAGAATTCAAATTAATGACAGCCATATGGTAGTACTGTCTTAATATGATTTGTCATTTTTGTATCAAAGGATCGCAATCAATATTTACATAGGAATAGACTTCTTTGCAAGATATGTGCATGAAATCATGATATCTTCATCTGCTATCTTTAACGTAATCATGGGAAAGATTTTTTTTTTTTCAGAGAATGTTGAATTCATGAAGTTTTATGTGTGAGAGGAATGGTGAGGGGATGATGAAAGAAAAACAGTTCCTTTGCGATGATGTTACTGTATTGTAATGAAACTATCAAAGTGGAACTATACTGTAACTATTGATACTTGTGATTACCCGCCAACTCAACTCAAAACTTTCACAGATAAAATCCTTCCTTTTATTATCAGACATTTTCTGAAACTATTTTGATGTCGGGGGAAAATCATTCTGTGAAGTATCCAGTTACAAAAATTCTTGTGTACATGTAGTCAGATAAGTCAGATTGTCACTGCAAGTTTTATCGCAGGGGAGAATTTGTTAGGTGTATTTAATAATTTCATATTTTGTTGAGCAAGATGCATAGTAGGCCTAATGATTATACAAAATGTATCTGTGTTGACAAAGCGATTACCTTCAGGCGGGCTTGCATGGCTGTGATGATTTCAGGCTGCTTGCATGATATGTAGAGTAGTTCAAAGGGTAGAGACAATCATGTGATGTGGTATATTTGAAGTCTGAGTTTTTGACAGTGGTTTGGTAGTATGCTATAAGTTTTGATATGAGCGTAGTTTAAATTGATGAAAAACACTGGCTGCTTTTCATCTGTCGCAAAAATGCTAGTTTTTATTTGCATGATTTAATTATTCGAAGTCACAGCAAAATGGCATTATGGGCATTATTATAATTGTGATGATGATGGTGATGGTGATCGCAAGGTTGACTATCAATATTATCATCATCACCATCATCATCACCATTGTCATCAGTGTTATCAATGAAATGGTTATGCAACTTAGGAACCATCTATGTTCACACTCCTGATTGCTTCAATATTCATGCCACAAGCTAGTGAAATGAAAGGCCCCACTACTGGATCCTATTCTGGGATTGAAGACTGCATGTCTCAATTTGATACTAAAGGTGTTGATCTCAGTTTAGTCCCAATCTTTATATAACTATGTCTGCATTGCCCATCAGCACTGCCAATCAAGAACACACAGATCAGTAGTTTTGTATTGATGCATGCCACAAGTGACATTTAGTAGTAAGCCTAGAGTCCTATCCATGTTTTAATTCTTAACCAGTTTGAAAACAAATTAGGCACTGTCAGGTGCTGTTGGATGCCATGGGTAGCAAGTAATATTATTCCTCTCTGAATATTAGAGCCTGATTTGGTATTATGTGATTCATAAATTGGAAGCATTGATCCCTGATCCTCTGTAAGGAAGGATGGGGATACTTATACAAAAGTCCTCATAGTGCTCAAAGCTCCTAAAGTGTTTCACTTTTATTTAGACATCTCTTAGGCCTGCTGCTGTGGAGAAAAAGAGGCAGTGTCTACTCATTGCTCGCAACTTTGGGCGTGTTGGTAAAGAAAGAGCTTGTTCATGACTCAAATCTTAGTCCAACATTTGACCAGGGTCAGGGTCACTCGTTTGTCTCAATATAATTCCTGGTTTCTCTTCTTCCAGCCTCTGCTGACCAACAAGCTGCTGCGAGATCAGATCACCAGCCGCCGGTCCCGTCCAGTCATTGGTCAAGAGGGGCCAATGAACCCAATTGTTCAACCGGTCAGTAGCCAGCCATCCCTCCTCCCTTCCAATGTGATTCACACAAGTCCCTCAAGCATTATCATTTTCTGTCGTCAAGTTCAGCATATGTGCTAAATTTGAAGGGGGAGCATTGATTAGGTTATGGAGAAAAAACTCTCAGTTGCTAATAGTTTGACTTGGTATTATGAGTTATGATTTACAGTCGCTGATAATGACATGACTGTCAGAGTATGGAATGTGGCAATATGTGAAATGCTTTTCCCACTCCCACCCATCCCCCCCCCCCCCCCCCCCGCGGAAAAAGGGGAAAAACTGTTGTTGTTTTTTTCTTCTTTACAAGTAAAACATGAATACTGGGTCTGTGATAAAAGTGTTAAAGGACTAGTTCACCTTCATAAACATAAGGATTGAGAGAATGCAGCAATATAAGTAGAACACATCAGTGAAACTTTGAGGAAAATTGGACAATCGATGCAAAAGTTATGAATTTTTAAACTTTTTGTGTTGGAACTGCTGGATGAGGAGACTACTACAGCTTGTGAGTCATATGCGTACAACAGTATAAAGAAAATGTAAACAAAATTCAACATATTTTCACTTTTTTCGCATAATAAAAGACCACTTGACTTGCCTCTTTCTAAAGGCAGGGGGAATAATATTACCCGTAACATATGTCGGTAACGAGTCAAGGGAATGTGTACTTTTTTCAAAAGATGAAATTTTGTGAAATTCTCTTTATATTTTCCTTATATTGTTGTACGCATGTGACATCTAAGTTATTCACACACTGCAGTAGTCTTCTCATCCAGCAGTTACTGCACAAAAACTTCAAAAATTTATAACTTTTGAACGGATTGTCCGATTTTCCTCAAACTTTCAATAATGTGTTCTACATTCTCTCAATCCTTATGTTTATGAAGGTGAACTTGTCCTTTAAGTAAATGATAGAGTCAATCTTGCAGAGATTATTAATCTGCAGTTTATGATATTTTTCCGCATGTAACAAATGATAGAAAATTTAGATAATGGCATAAGATGATACATGCACATGTTAGAGAAAAGCTTTAATATGCCAAGCTGTAGAGGTCATGTTCAACTGTGTCCACATGTAATGTCCAACAGAAAAGATTACAGAGTAAATTTGAACAATATTGCCTGCTTAGGTGAAATTATATTCATACATCTGTACTGTTTGGTTCTTAGGGGTCATCACAGTACAGTAACTACGGTATGCAGATGATGGGGCAGCAGCCGGGCATGTCCGCAGACCCCCATGGGGGTCAGCCCCAGTCCGGCATGGTCTCGGCCAACTACAACCAGCAGTACTCGCACCCCGGTGGGGCGGGGCCAGGCCAGCGGATGATGACCAGCATCAGCCAGCATTCCAACCCCTCCCAGATGGGGTACATGCCGCAGCATAGACAGATGCCCGCAGCTAGGGCCAAGTGAGTTGTGTAGGATGCAATCTAAGACGTTTAGTATTTCCAAGTATCGGAATTGTTTTCACTCCACGGAACTAGAGTGAAATTTAGAACATGCAGATATCTTTGGGAGATATCAAAATATGAACAGATGCACTCTCATCTATAGTGGAATAATAGTGACATCGATTTGGCACAAAAAATATCAGTAATCGTACAAAAAAAAGTGGCATAAAAGAGTCTCCTTTTTTAGAGTATCTTGATGGATGAGTGCATTTGCCATAGGAGGAGAGGTTAAGTTTCTGCCGTAGTCCTTCCATTATAAGAGTAGTTGTGGGCAGATCAGGGTTGAATAATACTCTGAAGGTGAGACGCTATGGGGGAAAAGTATTTGTTTCAAGTGTAGAGGTTTGCCTTTTAAGGCTCAAGAGGTGGAGGAGTCATGAAGTTAGGGATCTTGAAGGATGTTACAGGGTGTAAGACCAGCGTATGTACATGCGGGCTGTAGCTGAATGAAAGAATTGTTCTTGTGGTGACATATGAAAGTTGGAGGTACCATGGCAATTGATTGCCTTCAATGTTTTAACTTTGCTGTCTTGATGGTTATGAATGAGGAAGATTTTTTGCTGATATTATAAACCTGTCATGAAAAAACAGTCTCTTTAGAAACAGAACACTGGTCAATTACTTGTAGTTGAAAACTCAGGATCTACACTCTTGTTATCTACACCAAGACACTCAACAGTAGATATGTTGCTCTATTGGCTTCCCCATTCCCATGCATCCAGGTTGCAGCAACAGTTACAACACCAGCTCTCGATGCGGCAGCCGATGCAGCAGGGCATCCAGCACGCGCCAGGCTCAGCGGGTCCGGGGGGTCCCGGTGGCCCAGGGGCCCAGCCCTACATGGGTCACCAGCTGACCCAGCAGCAGCAGCAGCAGCGGGGCCAGCAGCTCTTGCAGCAGCAGCGCCTGATGGCCCTACAGCAGCAGCAGATGCAGCAGGGCCAGATGCCAGTGGGCAGCTCGACCATGATGCCGGGCATGCAGGGACAGATGGGGGCCCCGGGCAGGCCCGCCAACACCATGAATCCGGCCCACCACAACCCTTACCAATATTGAGCAGGACGGGAGAGAGGGAGAGACACTTTGGGGGGAGGGGAAGGGGAATCTGTTAACACTCTGACCAGAAATGTGTGTGTGAAAATCTCTGCAACTCTGTGTCATAATACCACCGCCTCAGGGGAGTGAGACATTGACAGGACAAGAAGGGAGAGCTCATGAACAATTAAAGAGGTACTGGCAGACAGACAGACAGACAGACAGAGTATGTGTGTGTGTGTGTGTGTGTGTGTGTGTGTGTATGTGTGTGTGTATGTGTGTGTGTGTGTGTGTGTGTGTGTATGTGGGAGAGAGAAAGATGATTTTAAGAGGAGTGGGGAAGAGACAAATGTATACAGCGTTCACATGTATTTAAAATAGTGAAAATGGACTTAGACAATTTGCCCTCACAATGTGGAGCCAAATGTTTACAATTAATTACGAGTTTCTACAATTTCCCTGTTTTCTAAAGAATTGTACCGGTAATTTTCTTTGTGTTACCAGCTCTATGATATTCAAATTGTCAGTGGACTGACCCCAAGAGAAAGTTAACCCGTATGATTTCATCCTGTGCAAAGCAAACACCTTTCTATAGATCTTAATGGGGAGAATATTGTTAGGAAGTGGATTAACAATTCTCCCCAACGCATATAACTGCAAATACTCAAATGGCAGTGGCGTTATTTAATTTCTGTATCAATTTGTCAACAATGCTATACCAGTACACAGTGCGAGTTCTATTTGATCGTACATGAAAAACATGGAGCATTATTATCTCTATCTCCAAACTACTATAGTTTTGTAGATTTTCTCAGCAATTGTGACAGCAAACTGCTCTCATTAAGATTTTATTGATGCCAGTACTGTTACATGCTTTATGTACAGGAACTGGAAATGATAGGCTGAAAGACTTGCAGAAACTGGAAACTGATCTGGGCCCTGTTGCTAGAAACTTTGCGTTTAAACGCAACTTGCAACTGATTGTCACTGGCCAGTCAAAATCATTGTTGCATGCATGTCTTCTTAATAGGGCAGACCCTGAGCCAATCAGAATGGTTGTTTCAAAATTAGCAATTATTTGCAATTGATTGCAACTTTCTTGCAACGGGGCCCAGGTCATCTTATGAACTTGACACACCACAATAAAGTGCATGACACAAACATAATAATAGTGTCACTCTGTGTGTGATGTAGCGTAGGCAATTTATTCATGCCTGTGTTTCGTAGCTGCGTCAATACTGGCAGTCTGCACTGTATTGGAGAATCAATTTACTGTCGTTTTCTTACTGAGCACAGATGCTGTCCAAGTTGTATGCGGAGACGAGCATACTTACCTGAAAGTATCCAACTTTGCAACAATGTAAAAGGCCAGCATACATTTCATATTTTGTACATTGTGTTCGATGGTGCATACTGTACTTGTTGGTTGGAGTATTTGGCAATGTTTACCCTTCAAGAACACACAGACATCCGGACAAACAAACAGACATCCGGACTGGCGCAATTGTGTGTCCAAGCTGTCTTCTTCAGTTGTTGTTTATTTTTTTTAGACTGACATAAAAAAGGATCCATTCCGAGAAGGCAATAAGAAAGTATTTGATATTTGAAACTGTTAGATTTTCACATCAAATTAGTTGCTGTATTGCCCCCTTTCATATGAATGTTAAGTGCTCCAAATACACATTTGTGTATATGCTGAATTTGCTTGACAGTTTGTAATATTTTTTAAGAACCAGCAATTTACTGTTATCTGCCAGGATATCTCTTTCTTTTTCTTTCTTTTTTATACAACCTGAGGAGTGTAATACTTGTATTTCTTTTTCAGACTCAAAATCAATCTCCTATTGCAGCAACTTTGAAGTTATGTTCAGATACCCGTGCCAGATTGGTATTTCAGTCGCCAGTAGAAAGTGAGCCCACCATTTGTACAGTGTGGTGTTATACATTGTTTGTAGAATCCACAAGCACAGACTACATGCAGGCAGATATTTGTACGTTGTACATCAGTGTCTTTTTATAAAACATTACGTGATTATGATAAAGATTTGCCAAAGTTTCTCACCATTTGAAAAATGTCGCTGAAGTAGCACACCAGCACAATAAGTTGATAATAATTGCAATGCCAAATTGTACATACTAGAATTGAAAAAAAAAAAAAAAAAAAGAATCAATATTGTGATAATTTGTACATGTATGTACAATATTTAATCAGATGTTCCTTGATTTTTTTTTTTTATAAACCCTTAGAATTATTTTGTATTGACTATTTATTTAAAGAGAAATTAGGAGATTGTGTTTATAATGATTGATTTACATTTTTTTTAAAATATTTCCCTGGCTACAATGACCAAGTAAATGTAGTACAGTTGAGTTTCACATACCAAGGTAATGCTTCATGGAATATACCTTTACCCAGTATCGTCATGGCTAAGTAATTGTGAGTTAACCATGATTGATTTCTTTGATGTCAAAACTTAGTCTTCAAACTTGTGTTTTTTTATGTCTACACCTTCATTATGTCACACACATTATGAATGTGGCAAGAAGCAATGTCTTTATTTTTTTTTTCTAATCAGCTTCCCAGACTACACATTGGCATCTATGAAAGGAGGTTGAAGCACAATTCTAAAAGGGGTCAACGCAGTAAAACACCCAAAACTTGTTTCTCTGAAGGCAATCTATCCAAACATCTTGGCGATGTAAAAACTGGGAACAAGCTCTGGAACATCCTGTCTTAGTTCACAACAATTTTGTTGGTCTGAAAGCAGGGGGCAATCACTTTGTTCAGTTTTACACAGCATAATATCCCTACAGCCGCTTTATATGTCATGCTAAGTTTTGGGTAGTGTTCAGCTTCAGTGTGACATCACAATCGTCATCATCCTATCGTGTGTTAGATGCATCAGTGCAAGTGTGCCAGCCAACTCTGCTGTGCTAGGGCTGAGTTATATGCATTTCTTGCAAGCATTAAATAAGGTGGTTATTGTGAAACAAGAAATATTCGCGGCATGAAACTTTCACAAATTGCCACTGGCATTCAGTGCATTTTGTAGACGAGGACTTTTGCGTGCATTTTACTTTTACAAATTGTGGCTCCTCGTGAAATTTGCAACAGTTTCATGGAGGCATCTGGGTTTACAGAGCCTTTGCCAGGATGGACACTTCTTGTAGATTATGACCAGGCAGTGTATGCCTTTCAGGCAGTGTATGCCTTTCAGGCAGTGTGTGCCTTTCAGGCAGTGTATGTTTTGGGGGCAATATAGAAGACAAACATGCATCTTGGGAGTGATGGGAGGTTGTTTGCTTGAAAATGATTTCCCTGTTAGCAGACCTTATTAAAACTGCAAAACTGTACTCGGATGAATAGATAGAGATACAGACAGTGAAGTACATGATGTGTGACCTACAGTAAGGCTGACCATCTAAATCTTGTGAAACAGTACCCCATGATACAGCTTCTTAATAACATAATGATGAGAATACAGTGTATGTGTAGGAGCAATGTTTTCAAAAACTACAGCAAATGTGGAAATTTTTTGCGATGTGGAAATTTTTGCAAATTTTGTACTCAAAATGTAGGAATGAGAAAACTACACTCCACAATTTTTTGTTTGTGTTGGAGAGAGTGAATTTACATAAATGTACCCTCATCAGTGAAATTATAGACGAGAAAGAAAGAGGAAAGAGAGAGAAAATCTCCAGTTGAACAGAAAATGTGACCCTATCACTCTCTTTGCCTCCAAACTAAATCTGTGACTATTTCAACATGCAGCTCACTCTTTTAACTACAGCTCATCTGTCATTACATGAAGTCTACTGCTTCTAGCAGCTTTGACTCTCTGCAGTCATGCCCAAAATATTCTTTAATAAATCAGAGGCAGAAAGCAGTCAAAACTGTTATTGCTGTGTCCCTTATACACCATGATAACAGTGAAAAAGAAAATGAATAAATAAATTAGTAATTAAATGAAAAAGAAGATTAATGAATGATTCAATAAGCAAGTAAATAGATAAATGAATGAATAAAGGAGTACCCATGTTTGTCCCTGCCTTTGATTTTAGACAAAGATTGCCCTGTTGCAGTGTACAGAAGAAGCAATAATTCATGATAATAATGTCTGCGTTAAGTTGTAAATTGGTGGCAAAAGTAGATTTCTGATACAAATGTACTCTCACTCATATTCAGTCATCAAGTGTCAAAGGCGATTTCTAAGTCAATGCTGTAGATTTGTTGGGTTTGATCTTAAAGTCAAATATCTACATGCTCCAACGCTGTGTGTCTTTGTCCCACCATCCTGTGACAGCTAAGATTTGTTTTCCTTTTTTTTTTTTCTTTTTTTTTCTGGTAAACTGTTCATGCCTGTTTCTTTGCCATCTCCTCCCCCTCCCTTTGTAACTTCTCCTCTCTCTTTTTTTTTTTTTTTTTTTTAACCTTTTCTACTTCTTTTGGTAGCAGTGCATGTGATGTTATTATTATTCAAGTGCTCAAGTGATTTATATTCATACCTGTCATGGATTAAGGATGGTTTTGAAACCGATTGATTGGTATAAGATTGTATTCACAATTGACACACACATGTATCCTATCCTAGAGCACGATTCTGGATCTGTATCAGCATCAGAAATGGAAGCACAGTGTATTTCATAGGAATGCCAGCTTTTGCTCTTATGGTATTCATACCCCCCTGCCCCTTCCCCCTTTTTTGTCTGACCAAATCTGGCCATAATGTAAGCTGTTGTGTCATAGAAAGTGATACAAGATTGAAACCATTTAGTTTCAAGCATACATGTATTTTTTTTTTCTTGGAGTACATTACTTGCTTACTCTGAAAACACACAAATGCATATTTATCATTCTCTGTAAATACTTGTCATTTTTTTAGAAGTTGTGAAGTAGTGCTACCCTTTGGCCCATTGTTACGATCAGCTCATTTTCAAGGGTCCGAACACATTCTTTATGTACAGCCCGGTTTCTAGATGCACTTGTGTGAAACGGAAAGTATACATAATGATTGGAAATAATGTCAAATCATGTAATATGAATCTTTGAGAAAGAGATAAGAAAGCTACAGAGTAGAGGTGAGTGTGTGTGTGTGTGTGTGTGTGTGAAAGAGAGAGGGAGAGAGATGGAGAGGGAGAGAGAGAGGGATAGAGTGAGGTGGATTATATCCAAGGACAAAGGATTGAAATAAAACTGTACATACATACACCACTTCATGTTCAGTCAGTTCGTTGCATTTATTTGTGTGTGCACTAATGTTGAGGCACCTCCTATCCCTAGTAGAGGTGTTTGCGTGCCTAGACAGTGAGCAGAATTATTACAAACATAATTATACTCTAAAGAAATTGTAGAAGTGATCGCTTCACAAACTGCAAAGAGAGCAATCTTCACCATGTTTTTCAAACAAGAAAGGAAGAACAAAATCCTGCTTATCTTGCATCAAATTAAGAGTATAGGCCTATAGTTTGTTATACATAACGGAAGAGGAAGGTGTTTTAATTGCTATTGAGTAGAGATTTTTTAAAAAAGGTAATACAGTATTTGTTACATTTTTTGAGGTTTTGAGATGACATAGTAGCCTGCATATGTGTATAATGATGATGATGATGACAATAATAAAAATAATATAATAATGGATAATAACAGTACTAATAATAGTAGTAGTAGTAGTAGTAGTTATAATAATGACAATGTTAATATAATAATAATAATGATAATAATATTAATACTAACAATAATAATAATAATTATTATTATTATTATTATTATTATTATTGTTATTATTATTATCATCATCATCATCATCATCATCATCATCATCATCATCATTATTACTACAATTACTACTTATTCCAAAATAATGATGTTATGGTTTTATTTATGCACAGTAGCCTCTTCAGTGTAAGTACTGCTCTACCACAGGGCCCTGTCATTATCATTACCCCCAACACATTTTTACACCTCGGTAGAAAACAAGTAAACAATGAAAAAACATAGAGCCGATAATGTTAGGGTCTGAATTTTTACTTCGTTGTAACCGGAATTTCGTTACAGGCCTAACCGTGTTCGTTATAACGGGAGTGCGCTGTATTCGTCAGGCAGTCTGTCGGCGTCGGGTCAGAATTTTCTCCACATCATTTATAATTATAAAAATAATGTTGGCTGCATCTGGACTCCCCCAATATGTTGGAATCATCACTTTGTGTAGAACTACAGTAAGCCCAATACGTCTGACGTCACAACAAAGTCTCGGAATGCTTTGCCGCAACCATTTTCCATGGTGAAAAGTACCTCAAACTTGATCTATAGGACCATTTCGTAAGAATCTCCTTATGTCTGTGTATCAGCGAGCCGGAGCTAATAATTTCTTGATCTCATTCAGTCCTAGTTAGTGAGAAGGGGATAAAATTGCTGCTGCATATGTAAATTAATAATTAACTGCTTAATTACTGCATAACTCGGGTAAAGTTTTGAGTAAAGTCAAACCAGTATGCTTTGTATTAGACGCTTGCGTGGTTATAATGATATTTCGTTGTGTGATTACAAAAGATTGAGCTGCGCAAAGCTTGTACTCAGTGTTAATCACTTTCATTGCAATCTAAAAAAAAAAGGTATCAATACTGACCGGCTCTGGCTCACTTTTCCAACATGCATGATATTATCCTTCACGCTATCCGCGGTCCTATTAGAAGGCAGGTTTTGATCTGGAGAATAGTTTACTACCAAGAAATTTCTCCAAGCATGCAAACGTGACATTATTGACCCCTCAAATGGCATTTGAGCCCTAGAAAGATTATTGGTATGCTCTACGCTGTGTCAATTTCAGTCGTTAACCAGTTTATTTGAATCACGTGAAGTAATCTTAACAAAATGAATTTACGGTATTCAAATTGACCTTTATATCGACATGATCATGCATTTCAGGATATGAGAACTCTGTGATACTGTGACAGTGTAGTGAAATGTGTTTTACATGTATTTTCAACTTGCGCCACTTCGGAATAACTTTCGGATAATCAAATGCGTCTGTGCATAAATGTTGATTAATTGCACAAAATATTTAGCCTTGCTTAAACCTCTGTAAAGCTTCATATTGTTGACCAAATTTGTCAAAATAGAGACAACATCAACATGAACCAACACTTTTTTATATCAAGAAGATGTTTTAAAATAAGCACTTTTACCTATCGTTTACCAGCTACTTGATGAAAGTGCCAGATTTCTCCTTAATCGTAACATATTTTTGTTGTAATTGTTGTCTCAAAAAATCTATTATCGCGCACAATAACTTGTACTTTTTTTTTGAAAGGAAAGGAAACATCGCTGGATAGTCGTTCTATTGAATGATGCATCTATTTCTATTTTTTAAAAAAAAATCTCAGGGAATAGATGAAGAGGAGAGACAAGTTATTGAATAAAAAGATACACACTGTGGACAGGAGAAAATTATCTGTTTTTAACACAACATTGCTTAATGAATCATTACACTTAAAATACTCCACATAACATTATATATGCATCCTTGAATTACGCAGAAACCGATGTGAACTTAATTCTAAAACCTACAACTACACGAAAATCACGTTACGTTTATGATTTACTGACAATGGATGATAAAGTACAAAATTGAATTTGGAGTATGAGCTATCAATGTCAGTTCTTCTAAGAAAAAAAAAAAATCTCACGATTCACAGTTCATCTTTTATCACACGACTGTCGTGAGGAGGGTCGACCATTCTACCCAAGAACAATATGGTCCCGGTACGTCGGTCCCTGATGAAGAACATGAAGGGATAGGTAAATTTCAGCTGGTACGGCCTCGTGGTCCTCCCGGGTGGAGGGGTGGCCACACCGGCCCCACTTCCCTTCTCGTCGACCTCCAGAGAAGCCTTGTGCAACATCTTTGAGAGGTACAGTGACTGCTCAGAAGTGATGCCCTCAAAGTTGGCACTGGTAGAGCTGAACGGGTCGGCCACGCCCATCGAGGCTAGTGTCGATGACAGGTCAAATGTGTCGTCGAGACTGAACTTGGGGAACTCCACGAAGGCCCTCTCCGACAAAAGATCTTCGTACCAGAAATCAAGAGCATCCTCGTCGAACACGTTCTCCACGCTGGTGAGCCCATCGGGTTTCCATGGCAACACTGCCATCATGCTAAGGTCGCCGTTCTCGTAGGGTAGTTCCAGGACAAAACACTTCCGGGTCTTGTCGTCCGTCATTTCATACCAGCCATTCTGCTTCATCATCCGCATGTGTATTGTCTCGTGGGAAACCTTGAAGAGAGACGTCTCCATGACTTCAGGATCAAATGCCCTGTCCCACTTGCCCTTGAAGTACATTGCGTTGACATATACCAGCCCCGCTAAACCAGCGAGAACTTGATGGGAAACCAGATCTGAGACTTTGCCCTCTGTCCGTTTGGAGACCCAGTTGTTGATCACTTTCGCCAATTCAGGATCATCAAAGCTGTCCACTTTCTGGACATTGGTGTCATACACGTCTTCAGCCTTCTTCAAGAATTCCTGCGAAAATTCTGCTCCAGTTTTGCCGAGTAGCTTGCTGGCACTTCTCAAGAGGTAATCGCCGGTGGATTTGTAGAGGGCGGAGTTGAGTTTCGCAAAGGACTCGTGCCGCTTCATTTCATCCACCGACTTCAAACCGAGCACTTCGACGATCTGTGAGGAGGACGCCCCTTTTGTTCCGCTCTCCAAGAGACTGAGCGCAGAGGCAACGCCCAGAGGAGAGAAGAACAGGTTTTTGCCTTCATTTCCGGCTCTCAGTGTTTGATAGAGATGAATGGCGAAGGCGTTGCTGGCCCGTGCAAGCTTCTGCAAGTCTTCTGGCACTTGTTCTGAAGATACCCTTTGCGGTAAAACGGATGCCAACACGAGAACGATCATAAACCCTGTAATACGGACAGCAAAAGAAAACAATGATTGAAGAGTACAGGAACTTCATTCCCATTCGTCACAAGCACTTCGCCATACAGTGAAAACCCGTCAAACTGTCCTGTCTAAAATGCTCATTCGATTGAGAATCTTTTTTTTTTTTTTTAAGTGAACTGTAACATGACACCCGAACAATGTTTGGAATAACAATTTACATCATAAATCAAATTAAAACAAAACAAAAACTGGGTGACAGTAAAATTTCAGCACACGTGATAATAGTCGGTATATATAGAATCACTGACGATCTCATAAGTGCCCATTGTGGTGTGAACAGTGAAAACGTCATTATAAATGCCATTTCATACCATAAAAGATCAATGATTTTTTTTTAATGAGTACTGTATTGCTCTTCATCGATATTGCCGTATCAAGACGTTACAAATATGGCGGTCTAGGCATTAGTATGTTAGGGGAAGGGCGGCTCGTGACTACAATATGTATCCATCTCGCCTCCTCTCTATGCTACCTTCTTGGGTAAGCGGATGTGACAACAATAATCTAACGTCTAGCATGGTGTCTATTAGTATGAGTCCTATCTATCATAGATTCATATCGCATTCTAAATGGATATTTAACGTTGAACTTTCTCAGCCATAATATCATTACATTGTACCATTTGGCAGGGTGTTCGTGCAAAGAAGTTGTCAATACAGTTTTAATTGGTAATCGTGGAAAGGGTATATGCTTTGTACATTTCTTTTGATTATCAACAGGTCAGAATGGCGTTTCCTCTCTCGCACGTCTTCAGTTGATATATAGATGTAACTATCATACTCCGGAAGATACATGTATCTGTATCTATAAGAAGGCCTATGTTCGCTTTATGAACCCAAGAAATTAAGAAAGGAGAGCCAATGTCAACTAGTGTTTTTATGCCTCCGCCACGAAGTGGTGCCGGAGGCATTATGTTTTCGGGTTGTCCGTCC
Organism: Diadema setosum; assembly: GCF_964275005.1. Classification (NCBI taxonomy): domain Eukaryota; kingdom Metazoa; phylum Echinodermata; class Echinoidea; order Diadematoida; family Diadematidae; genus Diadema; species Diadema setosum. The sequence continues at coordinate 10,135,469 of NC_092705.1, read as the reverse complement.
GTCCGTCCTTCCGTCCGTCAGTAATGAATTTTGTGGACAAGGTAACTATCGAAACCTGTAGGGGTATCCTAATGAAACTTGGCATGTATGTGTATTAGGGGGTGAAGTTGTGCCTATCAACTTTTGGGTGCACATGGTCAAGGTCAAAGGTCAAAAGGTCAAGGTCAAATACATAAAATTTCACTATTTCCACCATATCTATTGAATGCCTGAAGATATTTTCTTGAAACTTAGTGTATGCATGTATTACCCAATTAAGATTCTCTGGTGAAAGTTTGGGTCATGAGGTCAAAGGTCAAAGGTCAAAAGGTCAAAAGGTCAGGGTAAAATACATAAAATTTCACTATTTCCACCATATCTATTGAATGCCTGGAGAGATTTTCTTGAAACTTAGTGTATACATGTATTACCCAATTAAGATTCTCTGGTGCAAGTTTGGGTCATGAGGTCAAAGGTCAAAGGTCAAAAGGTCAAGTAAACATATTAAAACTTCTTTTTTTTTCTCTGTACCTTCGAAAATTGTTCAAGGTATCTTCATGGAACATAGTATATACATGTACTGACTGGAAGTGATTATCTAGAGAATGTAGGGTTCATGGGGTCAAAGGTCAGGGGTCAAAGGTCAAGGGCAAGACTTCAAAATTTTACTATTACCCTCATATTAATGCAATGCCAGCAGGGTTATTTTTTTACACTTGGTGTATGCGTGTGTAACCTAATAGAAATTCTCTGAAAAGTTTTTTTTTTCTTTTTGCCTCAAAGGTCAAAAGGTCAAAGATTAAGTGAAAGTGCTGAACTAACTTTTTCCTCCATATCTCGGAAGTGGCTCAAGTTACCTTGAAACTTAGTACATATTATGCATGTTCTACCTGAAAGTAATTATCTTATGAATTTTAGGGTCAAGGGCCAGATGAAAATGGTAACAATTTACTATTCAATTCAGAAATTGCACTTTTTCTCCACACCTGTACCTTGAAAATTACTCAATGCCTAAATGTGTGAATGGGTCAAAGTCGAGTTAAAGTCCTTAAATCCCTAGATACATGCTCTCCTATTCATCCAATTAAACCTACGTCAAGGAAGGTGAACATTCAACACATTTGTGACAAACTTGTCATTCCATTATTTTGCCAATTTTGTGAAAATGTAATCACACAGTGTCCACATGTACTATCTAGACCTATTGGGAAAATCATGCATTATGGCGGAGGCATACCAGTCGCCAAAGCGACATTTCTAGTTTTTTTATATTTGTAAACATTGTTCTATATATGTCAACTAGTGTTTCTCTTTTTATTTGTAAACATTGTCCAATATACGTGACATTTGTTTTAGAGCTAGAAGTTATTGCCATTATTTCTGTCCAACGTCAAATTATGATACTGATGCTTTGGAAATTCCGTAGAAATCTAAATCAATTCATACAAGTTTCAAGACTTCTCATGGCGTCCCTTCACCTACAAAGTGCATCAAAATCAAATTCACCATAATAATTATACGTTACACTGATTAGATAATCGCTACACGCATATATGCTTCACGATGAAAAAGCATGCAAGATAAGATATATTATAATTTACTTCGCAACATCGTTGGCCAATTTCTCCTTGGCGTATTTTACTGGTGAACATGGACAAATTCTGTGCTATAACATCAGACGACACGCCTGGACCAAACTGTGGAAAAGGCACATACTTATATCTTGAATTTTGCTGGATCATCTGGTTCGCTTGTATTTTTTGCCTTTCAACAAGCTTACCTTTGAAGTGCAAATCCATGGCGATCGAAGACCTCTGGTATTGCGATGGGAAGTTCTGAAGTAGATATGTTATCCCTCGCAGTGTGGATTCCCAGAATCCTTGTAGGCCTACTTCTCCACCAGTTCAATCTCCGACTTGAACAGAGCTCGAACAGAGCTTTAAACTAAACTCGGAGTGTATACACTCCGAGTGTTTCACCGTGAAAAATACTGAGTTTGCTTTGATATAAAATGGTAATGGAGTTCATGCCAATGAAAAGACTGCCCTGCCTCATTGATAGTGTGCAGGTGTGTATGGGCGATGACTGTACATGGTTTTATGTACACGTGTCCCACCTGAAGTTCTACTGTGACCACAATCTCGCGGAGCAAGTTATTGTTAAAAGCCGGTCTGCCGTGACAGAACAATATGGAAGAATGCTATATCAATTCCAATAGCAAATATTGGGTGTGGGCAGGAGTGATTTCATTTTTCCCCTTATCAATGTCGAGTCGTACATTGCAAACATCAATCTTTCACTGAGGTATATTCTTCGATAAAAAAAAAATCAAAGCCAGGTTTCTTCAAAGTCTGTACTTCAAGCCTTCATTTTAATGATCACACTAGAACCTTTAAATTTCAGAACACGCTCAAGATGACTGTAACATAAAATCAAACAAACAGAATCAGAAAATCGGACTTGTTTGTAAAATTTGTTTCGAATGCACAGAATTTTTTAATACTAGCAAATCTTCAGTTAATTTATAGTCACGAAGCTGAATGGTTATCGATAAAAGTCCAGTAACCTGTTAAATACTTGAGGATAACGAAATGTTGCACACACACACACACACACACACACTGGAAACACACACACACACACACACACACACACACACACACACACACACACACATATATATATATATATATATATATATATATATATATATATATATATATATATATAAACATGTTGCGAATTCACGTATTGGCTCCAATATAACGAAGAATCAAGAAATAAACTAGTAATGCATTATTTCGCCAATAAGAATGAGTTTATTGAGCAACTCAAATTTTCGGTGGCCTCCACCTTCTTCAGGAGTCTCGACGTCGACTGCGATATCAGATATATTTCGTTACAATCCTAAATGAGAGCAAGGTGGTGTATACTAACGAACCTTCGAAACTATGACGAACCTATGTCGGCTTAACGAACCTTCGAAATAACGAAACTTTTTTCTTCATTACTCTCTAAAAAAAATCGAGTGAAAATACTCACTCTTAAAGGAGTGAATACAAAAAAGAGTGAATTTAGAGTGAAATTGGAGTGAATTTTAAGTGAAAATGTTCATTTTCACTCATTTTGGAGTGACCTCAGGGATCACCCAAAGATTTAGGATCATGTGCGTCAGACAGACGTTAAGTTGCTTTCGATTCCGCATCAAGTGGGGATCAAATCTTTCTAATCGCATTATCTGCGACTGCAGACTCTTTGTCAACAAATCAAAGTGCAACAAAACGTGGAAGCGTTGAGGTGCATGCAGTTTATTAGTAGGCCCCTACGTCACGTCTCGGTCCGAGAAGCTGCGACCGGGGGGAGGGAGTGGCGGTTGCATCCAGGCTTTTTGTGTTTGTTAACCCATTGAAGACTAGTACAATGTACCAAAATACTCGGGCAGTGGTCTATGGAAATGTGTGTTATAGCAAAACCAGCTCGTCCTCGAGTCAGTGGGTTAACCATAACACAAAAAGTATCCACAGGTTCCGTCCTTCGATTTTTTTTTTCAGTTCCGTGGGGGGGGGGGGGGGGGAGGTGGAAGAGGGGAGGGGGATGCATGGGGTTATCATTGATCCGCACGCCCGTGTGAGTGTCGCTTTCATCATCAACGAAACTTCTCCTATCCGATGTTGTGCTAGCAATTATTGCGAACCCATGTGTACCGTATGTCAAAAAAAAAAAATACAACGGTACCCTCCGCAAGGATAACTTTGAAAATAGTGAATCAATCCAAATACAATTTCAGGGTATGAAACCGTAACTCATTGCCCACATCTTACAGAAAACCCCATTCGATTTGCTTCAGTGGTCAAAGAGAAAGGGAGGCATTTAGATCATGTACAGGAATCCCATCCCTCCAAGTTCTGTCTATTGTGTTCACACATAATACTATCTAATGCAGTTTCAATATCATCCGAGTGCTAAATTTGGAAGAATCTCAGTCATGAAATGCTTTACAACAATCCACATTTCTCTGTGACTGCTTAACCAAATTGAATGGGGTTTTCGAGCTGCAAAATAGAGCTAAGATGTTATATTTTGAGACCCTGAAGTAGCATTTAGACGGTTTAATCATATTGGGTGTTATCAATGCGAAAACCGATTGTTTTTGTTTTGTTTTTTTACATTTTGTACAGTTAACTGACTGTTGAAATTACCAATGAAGTATTCTCCTCTGATATTTCTACAGCTATTTCTTTTCTTTGATGGAAACTCAGAAAACTAACCAAGGAGCCACAAATGCCCGCTGAGGACGAAGTCAAGGGATGCAAAATAGAGCTCCACGAGCAATGGCCCCGCCCGTGCGTGCAGAAGGGGAATTCCCGCCTGCGCGCGTTCGTTCAGAGAGCTTTCGGTCAGACTCGGGGATCAAGAGAGCACCTCCATGGCTGTACACTGTATAGCTCCATAAACCAAACCAGCCAGTGAGCTCTCTACCGTCATAATTAATGAAAATCAATTGTCAGCAGGCTCACTAGTTGCGATGTTCTCGAAACAACATAGGTTTTCAAATCGAAATGCAGCTAGTGCACAGAAATTGGTAAATGATTAATAGGCACTTACAACTAAACAAGAAGTGTAACTGGTATATTCATAATCAAACGTATAGGTTCACACACAGCTAGTGGACACGCCCCACAATTGCACAAACTTCGATGTGATGATGCTCCGCCACCTTTAGGAAAACATTAATAATTCGCCTTGTCACGTGAAAGTAAAGCCAGGTACACTCTTGCAAGAATTTACATTTTGTTCATGTAGACTTGGCATTTCCCTACAAATTTACGTAATCACTTGAAATTGGTTAGAGTTTTAAATACTATCTCCTCATGTGGTTGCTTGCTTCGGTTCCAGACAGTCCCCAGGGTAGCGTGTATGGGGAAAGGTTAAAAGTCAGGGAGGATCGAATTACACGTTCTATTCTCATACATGACATATGACATGACATCAGTGTCGGGTGATCCCCCTTCCACGTATAACAAGCCAGCACGACACGGTTGAACGGATAAGCATCTTTATATCGAATACAAGAGAGGTACAAACTGTACGGTAAGTTTTGCTGATAACATTACTTCAGCGGCAGCTTACTTTACAATAGGTAAACAATAGAGATACACGTGTACATACGGGAACGTTGATAAGCACGTCGTTTGTACGGTATGTGAATGGTTTCCTGCGCTCGGTGTTACAAACGAGACGAAAGGTCTCTCCTGTGAGGCCTGGTGTAGTGTACGTATAAAATCTCACAGTGCAGGCTGTGCACTAGGAAGAAACCATCATGTTAGTAAATTAATGTAGTTGCGATCTCTGTCTTGTCTATTAGTCGCGGCTAGCTGTCTGTAGCATATTTGTCAGCTCATATCATTACTAGCTGTGAATATCTGGAGGTATAGGGCTGACTACGGGGTGCACCGTACCGCATACAGTGATGTGAAACGGTATTTGTTTACCAGCACAACTGTGGAGTCGAATACCGCACATAAATCTTCATATCAGCCGCCATGGCTTCCCGAGGTAAGACAGAGAACTTTGCAAATAAGTATTTATTAATTTTCATGATAAGTCAGAAAAATAATTGACTTTATTTCTTTTGGTTATTTCATATCACACATATTATATTGTTGTGTTGTACATTGTACCTTCAGACGACATTACCCCACTTGAAATGTTGTGTATCAATCAATCTGAAAAGGGAGACTACAGCAGCACATCACAATTGTCAATTTGCTTCACTTTATATATCATGCAAATGAATGATAGAGTTCATAATGGTTTAACCATATAATCATCCCAACCAAGTATTCTTTCATATTTAAAAAAAAAAAAATGAATTAAAAAAAAAAAATCTTCCACTGGTATAAGAAATGATTTACTCATTTAACTTAAACTCTCTCTGTGCTGTTGTGACAGCTGTGTTCTTTGTTCTTTGTTTGAATGGTTAATGGTGGTGGTTTTTTTTTTTCTGCATCATGCTACTTGCTGGATACCTGTTATACTACTAAATTACTAGTTTTACTACTGTAGTAGGACCTACACGCTACATCATGATGTGGCATAAACTGACTCAGAATTTTACTTTTCGGGGCCGAGGCAAATCATGTTTGATCACCAGTCGGGGAAAGTGAAAAACAGCATAACAAACATTTAGAATTTAATAGTGTAAAGACAGAAAGCACTAACTCTGCCATCATTTCTAAGAACTTTTCATTTGTCATTTGTGTTTTTGCAGATTTGTTGTCTCTTCTACTGCTGTTTGTGGCCATGGAGTCAGGGGTCAAATCAACAGAAGTGTCTGATCAAGTAAAGAATCTCGCTCAGGCCAACAATGAATTCTCCGTTCATCTCTACCAGACACTTCAGGGGACACACGAAGGTCAGAATCTCTTCTTCTCCCCTCTCAGCATCTCGACGGCCCTTGCGATGACGCACCTCGGAGCGAGAGGTAACTCATTGGCACAGCTAAGTAAAGTGCTGCGCTTCGACAAGATGGAGGAGTCAAAACTGCACGATTCGTTCAGGGAACTGAACTCGCTTTTATACAAGTCTGCGGGTAGCTACGTTTTGAGGGGAGCCAACAAGCTCTACGGCAAAGCTGGGGTAAAGTTTGTGCAGGAGTTCCTCGACAGCACCAAGGCCTTCTACGGCTCTGCCTTAGAGGCAGTCGAGGATTTCACTGACCCGGCAGTACAAGCAAGGATCAATGATTGGGTATCCCAACAGACTGAGGGAAAAATCAGGGATTTGATATCTCCAGACCATGTCAACACCCTGACAAAGCTCATCCTGATCAATGCCATCTACTTCAAAGGAAAGTGGGACAAACCCTTCGAGCCAGAGGACACGGAACCGGGGACATTCAGGAAGCCGCACGAAGCAGTCCTCATGGACATGATGAGCCAGTCGGGCTGGTTCCAGATCAGTGACGACAAGACCAGGAAATGCTTTGTCCTGGAGATGCCCTATGTGGACAAGGATTTGAGCATGCTGGCAGTCTTGCCGTGGGAGACGGATGGACTCGCTAGTGTAGAGGCGCAGCTATCTCAAGAGGTCCTGGACTTCTGGGATGGCGACCTCATGCGGGAGAAGGCCGAGATCACTTTCCCAAGGTTCAAGCTTGAAGATACGTTCAGTCTGCCGGCTACGCTGGCTGCAATGGGTATGACTGATCCTTTCAGCGCTACTCTCGCCAACTTCGAGGGCATCTCGGGCGACCGCTCTCTCTTCATCTCCGAGGTGATCCACAAATCTTTCATCGAAGTTAACGAAGAGGGGAGTGAAGCAGCAGCTGCAACGGCTGTCCACATGATGGCCCGCTCTATCGCCCCAAGGCCATACGAACTAAAGTTTGACCATCCTTTCATGTTCTTGATCAGGGATCGTCGGTCTAAGGCAGTTTTGTTTATGGGTCGTATCGTTGATCCACCTCACGACAGTCAAGTACAAAGAGATGAGTTGTGACTATAATTGGGGCGTTCCTTAGAAGATCACACAGTTAAGTGCTAATGTAAGGAGGATACACAGATGTGGCTAAATTGTCGAGAATGGTGCCTTAGTTTTTTCATACAAGCCACAAAGAAAAAAAAATTCTGCTCAGAAACACTGTAAAACAAGGAATGTTCACATGCATTTTAATTTCGCGAATTTTACGAGAGCCAAGTTTCGCAAAATTAAAATGCATGCAAGAGATCTTGTCTACACTACGATATTCCATTGAATGTTAGAGGCAACTTGCGGAAATGTCATGCTGCGAATAAGGCCGTCGGCTCCCATTCACGCAAAATTTCATGCCGCAAAAATATTGTGTTTTACAGTAGATGGACATAATTAGATCTCTCTGGTTGTGTAGGTTTCCATTCTGTCATTTCCTGAAAAAATCAGCTTTTATTAGCATTCTGTGCAATTAGAAAAGTAAGAACTTACCCACTCCTTGACCAAGTGTTGTGTTCTGTTAAACTTGAGTACTGGCAATGTGTTTTAAAGTATTTTTCTTTTCTTTTCCCTTGTTCAATGTCCTTCATAAAGCTTCCTTCAAAATGCAAACTTACATGCATAATGTTTTTTCCCAAGGTAACAGGGGCAAGAGGATATTGATACTTTGTGCAATTGTACTACTGTAAACGTGGAAATTTTCGCAGTGTTGAAATTTTCGCGCATTTCGCGCAACCAGAAACTAGCGCGAAAATAAAAGTACGCGAAAATTTTTGCTTGCCATATGTTCCTGTGCGTGATGTCTTGATTCCGCGGGATTAAAAACACGTGAAACTCTTCTTACCCGGCCAAGCGCGAAAATTTAGTCACACGAAAATATCCACTTTTACAGTATGTTGATCAGCAGTCCCATCACATTTAGGATTTTTGGGTGCTAGATTCCTAGAACTTTATCCTTATGTACAAGTTTGAAACCACTGTGAGTCAACAGTCCACAGAGATCCCACTCTATGGCTATTTTACTGTACTTGGTGGGCAGTCCGTCTCAGGGCTCCCCCAGTTACAGCAGAAGAATATGCAGCATGGCCGGCGCCACGTTTTTAAAAGTGGGGGGGGGGGGGCAGTATTTTAGGTGCCACTTCCAGGTTTCATCAGCTAACAAGCCCCCCCCCCCCCCCCCAAAAAAAAAAAAAAAAACAACAACAACAACAACAACAACAAACAAACAAACAAACAAAGGTTGGTACAACTTGCAATTGTCAAAAGCTTAACAACTTTCTATCTTTTTTTTTCTGGAGCCACTTCTGGGGTAAAAAGAGTGGGAGATGCAAGTAAAATTCAAATACTGTAAAACCAGAATTGTTGTCATGCATGAAAGTTTTGCAATTTCACAAGGAGCCAAGATTTGCAATTAAGTAAAATGTATGCAAAAGTTCAACCAATTCCTGTATTGCTAGTACATGTATTATACTCATAATTTTTCACATGGTCAGCAAATTTTGAGAGTTTCGTGTTGCAAATGTTTCTGGTTTTGCAGTAATATGGAGCTGCCTCCTTTGTTTCTTATTCTAAATTTGAGTTATAAATGAGTTGAAAATGCTGTTAATTTTGCAAACTACACGTATATGCATTTTTCTCAGATTGTATGGTTATTTTTGTCCTTCAAAATAGCCAATACCAATGAAATTTTGCTCCCGCTGCCACCTTGTAATATTGATTGATCTAGCACTCTCAAAAGGGACATGATTTATACAGTACTGACAACGAATTATTTTCCACACGAACATTCGGGAATATTTCCGAATATTCGCGAATTGCACATTCGGGAATATTCGGAAATAATTGGCGCTTGGTATCCAAAGTGAAATATAGTACATAGCGCATTGCAAATGCATGAATATTCACAAATATTCGCGAATTTACGATGCGTGAATAGCGTGCACATGCACGCAATGCGCAAAAAGGCACAAACATGATTCCCGAATATGTGGAAAATAATTTGCTGTCGGTACTGTAGATATACTGTTGGCACGAGCAAGGTGATATTCGAATTGCACCTTTATAGTTTGCCTCATAAGCTGATGATACGCAATAAAAATTGAATTATAGCATTTACAGATAGATACATTACTGCCAAAAGACTGTAGATTTTTGTTTCTTTCAAGTATTATTTGATCACTAAATGCAAACATACAGTGTGTATGGCCTTGTTTAGAAACAGTCTTACATTGTATGATATCTAATTTTGTTTAATTTGTAAACAAGTTTTCCACACCCTGTGTTATGATGAGAGGAAATTTTGCTGACTGAAATATAAAAAAAAACAACAACCCAAGATTGTGACAATGGAAGATCAAGTTCAGTACACCTGTACCAGTAAGTATCTCTGGTGGTGCATTCTCGTGATTTATGTTTTGTTTTGAATTTTAAGGTACTGTGAGCTACTTTCAAACTTTGTATAAAGTCATCATATATAATGTGTGTTATTTTGTCTCTGTCTGAAGTCATGTTGATTTTTGTTTGGATTTTAGCTCATTTATGCACATAAATCATGTACATTTCATCGCTCAGTAATGATTATGTGTGAAGGTTTGCCCGCCCCCCCCCCAAAAAAAAAGAAAAAAAAAAGAGAGAGAAAGAAAGAAATGTGAACATACTACTTATTGACTGAATTAAACTGATAATGCTACAAATTTGAAAACAGATTGTGCATCGAGTGATTTGTGAAAGTCGAATAAGATCTAGGACAGAGTAATCTTAGATTTTTTAGAGCATGTACACTTCTTAGTACAAGGATATTAATAGATTTTCAAATAATGGTCAATGCATGAGTTCAGACTGTTATGTTTTTTGTTTTTTGTTTTTCGTCCATGATAGAGTATGAGACAAAGATGTACCCACAAGTAGTAGTGCACCTACACTAGGTGCACATTATAGTGGAACTGTATGCATGTGTGTCTGTGTGTATGGTATATTTTCTCTCAAAGCTAATCTGCACAACATGCTGTTTATCAAGAGCAAGTTTACAGTTTATGATCACCCTTTGCTGCTCTAGTTACTTTGTTCTGATGGAATAAGCCAGTTCAGGGTTCCACTTTGCACATGAGAAGGAAAAGGTCATTTGTACCAACAGGACATGTTGGTTCTTAAATTCACTGAAATAAGCATCTGTCATGTAATGATTATTCATGTAATCCTTATAAATGCTGCTTGCCAGCAAAAGTGGTATCTGGTACTATAGATTAAAAAAAAACCATATATATAATATATGTATATATATATATATATATATATATATATATATATATATATATATATATATATATATATATATATATATATATATATATATATATATATTATGTATATGTATATGTATATATATATTATGTATATGTATATATATATTATATATATACATATATATATAATATATATATATATATATATATATATATATATATATATATATATATATATATATATATATATATATATATGTTTGATGCAGTGATACAGTCAATGCAAATTAATTGCATCATAATTCTCAAATGTCAATTGACAGATCATTCTGGCCACCTTTTCTACACAAAGTCATCTTTTGTTTGAACATGATCGATGAATTCAATAAATTGTTACATCAGGCAAGCTTATGCATTATGTTGCTGTGAAATCTAGTGAAGTGCCTAACCAACTGAGGAAAAAAAAAAACAAAAACAAAAAAAAAAACTTATTTCATTTTCAGACTGACAAATCTTTTGAAGAACAAACTTCTTTTTTTTTTTGGGATTGAACAAACCTTCAGAGTAATGAACCTCATTTAATTCTCAGATTAACAAACCTTGGGCATAACTAACCTTGTCTCATGTTCTGATTGACAAACTTTCAGAGTAACAAACTATAACTGTATCAATCAGGAGTTTGTTTGTGTTTTTTTTTTTCATGCTTTCTATTTCCCACCAAGTCATAGGGAGAAATTAGAAGAAATAATCATTTTGCCATAATCAGATTGTCACTTCTGAAATTCACTGCATATCTTAAATTTGGAGAGAGATTGGATGAACCTAGTTGAATTCATTAAATTAGTACAAAGAAAGGTATTGACAAGAACCGACCAGTTTGAGAAAAACAAAAAGGAACTTGTATCTTCATTACTGCATTGCCAATTTCACAATTGATTATAAATCTAATTTCAGTTAGGTTGTGAACAATTCTGGAATTTAAACAAACACATTTACAACAATAAGCTCAATTTGAAACATCATTTTCTGTTTTTTAACTCTACTTTATAAAACACTATTAAGGAATAGCACAAATTGTAATAAACTGATACAGCATCAAATCATGGAAATTTGAAGGCTTGGGTTTTGAGTAGGATATTAAATTGTTTATACAATAATTGGTGTCGTCAATTGTTAACCCCCTACAAGTGATTTGTTTTCTGCTTCTTGTGGAACAGAAACTGTGAAATGAGCACAGGGAAACCTAGCCTTTTGTCAAGGCCCTCTCGCTGTAATGGGCGAGCGAAGGGAGCCCAGCCGAGCGCGCCAGCGCGAGGGCCTTTTGAGATCTGCTGCACACATTATTATTCATGACAAGTGAACCCTTCTGAATACTCATTTTAATGGCTTCCGGTCAACCAATGGAATGGCCCCGCATCCGTCATGCCTGTTCGCATGCATCACTGACCACCCGAGGAGGTCTGCCACGGAACTCTACACACTCTGTGTGTGTAGAGTTCTGTGAGAGTGTGTAGAGTTCTGTGAGGTCTGCGGCAGCGGCGTGCATTCGCTCTATTCAAATCGGGTTCGAGCAGACAGACACGCTGATTGGACCCCGACTTTTGCTCCCGAAATCGGGGAGCAAAAGTCGGTAATTCAAAGGGCTAACAAAAGGATGCGAAGCAGATCTCAAAAGGCCCTCGCGCAACCCCACTCAGCTGGGCTCTCTTCACCATACAGCGAGAGGGCCTTGACAAAAGGCTAAGGGAAACCCTACAGTTGTTTTATAACAATGTTACCGGGACCGCCGATCTTGCCTTACTTTAAAAAAAAAGAAGACTAGCAAAATACAGTAAAACAATATCAGGACCACTGAATTAACCTCTTTCAAAACAGTACATTTACTTCGTTTTTAGCAAGACTGAATTAATAGAGTTTCCCCGTATAGCCACACACATTTCACCCACTTGCACAGGTACTCGTATTCAGAGTTCGTACACAGTAACTGCTCGGTATTTGTACAGTAGTCAATAATGCAAAACACTCGTGAATCACCTTATTTCCTCAATTTGTGGAGATATTTATTGCCAATCATTCATCCAAAAACACAAATTTCCCACATTCTTACTGTTGATATAATTTCTAGCAGCCACTGCCTGGCTAATTGCATTATCACAAATTTCTGATCGTCGACACATACTACATGAGGCGTGGATATTCACAGGGGATATTTGAAGTTACTGCTCTCTAAATGTGTGACTTTAATGATTGAATATTGAAAAATCATGTGAGCATTGAACTCCTGCAAGAAGTGAACAGTGAAAAAGTGATGCCGAGTATTTTCCTGTATTTTGATGTGAAATATGAAATTTATACACATTTTTGTGACTATTCTATGAAATGTACATAGGGCCAATAGAAATAAGATTTCATACACATATGCTTAGATCACCTCATGCATTATCATAGGATAGCTCCCTGAACTTGATGTCAAAATGATGCTCATATAAATAACTCTTAGCTTTTGCTGACAGAGGTTTCACTTCTATAAACGCTTTACAATTGCAAACCAAAATATTTGCATCTATCACAATTGGTAACTAATAAGCTATGAGGATTTCATTCAGTTACAGCTGTCTAGAATCAGCTGTCAACTCTGAGACAGTACATGCTTATATTTTTTATGAGATTATATATTTATGCATTCTAAATGGTATCCTTTTGCAAAAACGTGAGATATATGTATTGATAACCACCTGAATGAATCAAGAATTGACGAGTATTAACCCATTGAGGACGAGTCCTGAGAATACTGTGGCAGGTGTCTACGGGAAATACATGTTATAGCAAAATCAGTCCGTCCTCAACGGGTTAAAGGTGGTAAATGAATATATATATATATGTTCAAGGGGAATTATTTTGTATAACCACAGGGGTAACATGTGTACAGGGTTCCTGAATGGACAATGAAATGTCCTCTGATTGGAGCTGTGTTATTCCAGATGATAATTGTGATGGCGGCATAACAATTCATTTGGTCTTCGCCCCCAGTCTTTTTAAATCGATAACTTTATATCGATACTTGCCGTTCGGTTCCGAAAGATAAGAAAGAAGTGAAAGGCAGCTTTCCTGACTAGCATTAGACTTCAGACTGTTCAGATCAATATTCAAGAAAGTGAAATAGCAAAGCATGTGGCTCCTACATGTTTATCCCATATAATAAATAACACTGCTTTTACAGCTTGCCTAGCTAGATCCCCACATATGATACAAAAATAGTTCATCAAATATAAATATTCAATCCAAGGTATTTCATATGTCGATGCATGCATGGAAAGAAAAAAATAATGATAAATGAGAGATTTTTGCCATTCCATGTTTCCTGAATGATTATGGACATCAAAATGAGCACAAATTTACAAATAACTTTTACTACAAACTGGTATGGCTAAACAAAAACAAAATATAGTATAAAGCATGAATTTCAATCTGTGTATATCCATTGTTATCAAAGAAAACAAATGAAAAATATCAAAAGATCCTGTCTCCATATTCATGGATACTTTGATGTTATTATCAAAGGAAATGAGAGACACTTTGTTTACATTTGTCAATCAACTTTTTGGGTGCATATAAAAGGACCCTCTAACAGTTGGATTCACACTTTGAAGGTATAATACAAACTTGTGGAAGAGAGTCTGCATACCAACATAAAATGATGCACTGTCCTCACAGCATATTAGAAGCTATTATCGTTGAGATGCATCAAAGGGGGGGGGGGGGGGGAATCAAGCAAAATCATCACCTTTTCCTGCCTGAGCAAGAGAGGACCCACACATGACAGACGATAAATGCCTACAAAACTTAGCATTATCGAAAACAAACACGAACAAACAAAAAAAGCCATGCCATATCAATATAAAAGCTTTCCTTGGGTGGCTTTGTGAATGAATCTTTCACCATGCCCAAATCAACAATTTTCTGAAACCTTGTGTTCAATATTGACCACAGCATGCCATGATTTTTGCACAATTTGCATACCATTGTGACATCACACTTAACTAGTCAACTGTCTAGTCCCTTCCAGGCTTGTAGCTGGAAATCACTGGTCCTGCTACAGTCAAACCTCTCTATAGTGGCCACCCAAGGGAGACAAAAAGAGTGGCCATTATAGAGAGGTGGCCATTACAGACAGGTTCTCTAATGTTTCTTGTGTCTCTCACTCACTCAAGCAAGCTTTTCATGATTAAATTTGGTGCATTTCTATGCCTGAAAGATCACTAAACTGTTCAATATGCATGACTGGCACGGCTGCAAAGCAGAAAAACACGCTGAATTATTGACTTGGCTGTGGCTCCCTACGGGTCTGTGGCTGCTATACTCAGGTTAAAATTTACAGCAGCGTACAAAAATTGGAGGCCGCTGGTGGTGTTAGACGAATGGCTGCTATGCACGGGGACTTAACATGGCTTTCTCTGAAGGGAATTTTTCATTGGCCATATATACGGTAGGTGGCCGTTCCAACGAGGCAGATTAGACGGTACTTGGAGAGTAATGGCTTCTTGGTATTCTGTTTTTACGGTCACATTTCAAAAACTCTTTGAAATCTACACTCAAGGCTACCTAACCTTGGTGCGCTGCACTGAAATATTCCCACAGCTCATGAAAATCCCTTGCGTTCACAATCCTACAAATCCATCTTGAACAAGTTCCATCTAGTTGTCACATCTGAAACTGGGCCACGATCTTCATGAAACAAATCAAGTATTTGTATATACGTAATATATATACAGGAGTATACAAGATAAATTATAGCTAAAAATCTTACAACTATACACAAACTACTATCCCAAAAGGGAAACAACTAGCAACCATCATTCATCATACTGTCCCAATGCTGTAAATAACCCTTGCAGATCACAATATACATATAATTTCAACACTTTGAGATATAAATTTTCAGCAAATCAACAATCTCTGATGACAAGAACAACGAAAAAAAAAATGTTCAGTAAAACTACACATCCCTCACACCTATAGTCAAACTGTAATTTTCAGTATTTATTTCTTCTGATTCTTTATGCAGTCAAACTAGTACCACTGCTTAGTGTCTGCTCCATGAACCACATAGCTGGCTGGCTACATGCACCAACATGAAACAAGAATGGCACCGATCATTACTACCTCCAAAGGTTTCGTACACCACAAAGCTTCCTGAACCCTACTGCAAATGCTCGTTGAGAAACTTTGGCCAAGGGAGAGTACAACAAAGGCACAATATCAAGTGGCATCCATCCCACACAACTAAGATCTATCAATTGCTGATGTCACACACATATTCTCTTGATTTATTTAGAGCTATGACTTTATACTTGAATAGGAACCATAAGAGCATACCAGGGTAAAAATATATTATACAGGTAAAGATGAATTTTGCTCCAAAAATTCAACTTCACTACACGTCAAAATTTCAACTTGATACAGGTTATGCATCCAGCAATTTCAAAGAAACCATAAAAATTGAAAGTAAGGATAACTTATTCTAGATATGGAAATTCAAGCTCTGAGACATCTGAAATATATTGAGGGGATGTAATCCTTACAATGACATTAGCACAATTTGTTTTGGGAACCAGCCCTATCCTAAAATACTGTGCTATTTGCAATATGTACTTGAAAATACCATTGCTCTGTCAATTTTTCTATGTGGCTTCTGCAAGGAAAAGTCCTACTGAGAATTAAATGACCAAAGCTGATTTGTTTGGGTAAAATACATTCCTGCCATGAAATATTTGTTTGAAAATTTTTGTAAAAGACAGACAAGAAAAAAAAAAAAGATAACAAAATCCATGAAGGCTATGTGAAATGGTGCCTAGGGAAAACAAGGCAAAAAGAAATTCATAAGGACTACTATGGAACTATTATAAATTTAATTACAGGGATGGGAGAATTCTACTAGCCTCTCTCTGTATGTTTGTGTGTGTGCATGCACGCCTTATCTATGTACACAAGAGTAGGTGGGGAGAAGGGGGGGGGGGGGGGGGTTGAGGAGTGAAAACTCATCAGATGCTCTTCAGCAGCTTCAGTATAAGATTGATGTGGTGGATCAGGTGGGTGGCGCTCTCGTACACCTCTGTGATGTTGCCCACGCGGAAGTAGGTCTTGAGGTTCAGGCTGAAGTCCTTGGAAGAACGGATAAACTCCCTTCGGTACGATTCGAGTGGCTGTAGGGGGTGGGACAAAATGGGGAAAATCCATCTTGAGAGATCTACCATTTGCAAAGCAGGGCCATTAGTTCCCTAATTATTGGTGCACAATTCCCGACACCATGGCAACACAAGAATTTTGCAACAAACTTTCCTCCAGGGGGAAAAGGCTGAAATTTGCTCTATATGATTGATTACGCCTATCTCTTGCATCCTTGATCCAGCGACAGAATATAGTTGAAATAATTACCTTCAGCATTGCTGAAGATCACTTACATAAAACAGAAATTGCCAACACAGGGATGGACATACACAAAATGTATGATTACTCTGCAAAAAAAAAACAAAAAAAAAAAAAAAACAACAACAACAAATAATAAAATAAATAAATAAATAGAAATATTGTCATGCATCAGACTGTTAGAGTCGCTGCAGTACAGCAATTCCTTGTCAAGCCCTTTTCTGCAACAATATTTTTAAAAGGTAGTGTGTTTTTTTAAACAGCTTATGTGAGTGAAGTGTGATTTTATTATATACGTGGAGATTTTCTGTAATTAAAGGTACATGGTCCCGGTGGTTTAGTCAAATGTATATGCGGGCGCATGGCGCAAGTTTTCTATAGAGACCTATGCTATCGACTCCTCTTTAGTGCTTCTACCCCGAGTCCGAAGAAGTCCGATCCACTGTAGTCAGTGGTCCGATCACAGTTCGGCTCGTGATTCGGCTGAGGGGGATGACAGCTTTAGCAAACTTCTTTTGTGATGTCATAGTAAGAAGCACATATGCACGCACCCTGGCATTACTACAGACTGTGTGATGCGCAGAGAAGACAACGAAGGAACGTTACTTAGTAACACCTACGCGCTTTAGTCCTGATGACAGCTCAACTTCGGTAATCTTCATATCAATGCTAACAGTGATCAGCAGTATCATCAACAGCGCCCTCTACACTACCAGGACTATGCACCTTTAATCACATTCAGATTCTAACCATTGTTTCAGAAAATCACCACTAGTATTACGACAATTTGTTCCATGACGATTAAAAAGAAAAAAGAAAAGAAAGAAAAAAAAAAAAAAAAAACCTGGGGGGAAAAATATGTAAGTTTTGGTCTTTCTGACTAGTCTACCAAATGGTACATGTATACCAGACAGGATACTGTCACTGCATAATGACTTGATCAGAACCATGACAAATCTCAGAAATTTCTCTTTCCAACATTTTCAGCTTGTCATAACTATGCTGGAACTTCAGTTTCTCAAGACAATGTTGAGAAAAAAAAGACAAAGTTTCACTCCTTAAAATACTGTGGAACAGTATTTTATTCCACTGCAGCAAAAACTGCATTGAAAGTACTGTATACAGCAAACAACTGTTCATATTATCAAGCACAAAGACATTTTCTTGATTGTAAAATTGAATTTCCAAAAAAAATCACATTGACAGAGCATATATGTACGGATACATATTCTCAGAACTAAAGGTTTTGGCTTACTTGAAGGAAACCCAAACCCAAAGAGAAATATGGATTGAGTGAAAGCAGCAACATTAGTAAAACGTATCAGTGAAAGTTTGAGGAAAATCAGACAATCGATGCAAAAAAGTTATGAATTTTCAAAGTTTTGGTGTTGGAACTGCTGGATGAGGGGACAACTAGAGGTTATGACGTATGTGTGGACAACAATATAAAGAAAATAAAAAGGGAATTCCACAAAAATTCATTTTTCATGAAAATTACACATTCCATCAACTTGATACTGACATATGTTCAGGGTAGCAATTATTCCCCTGCTTTCTGAAAGTGGTTAGTCAAGTGCTCTTTCACTATGCTAGAAAAGTGAATTTTTGTAGAATTTTCATCCTGCAAACTGTTGAACGAGGTTAGTCAAGTGCTCTTTCATTATGCTAGAAAAGTGAATTTTTGTGGAATTTTCATCCTGCAAAGTCTATTGAACTTGGTAGCTCTGTGCTTCATAGAATACTCACCCTCTTCTGTTCGGGATCCCTAAACAATGAGTCATCCTTGAAGATTGTGTTTAGCGCCCCCAAGAGGTCCTTGATACCGCATGCTATATCCCTGTAGGAAAAAAAACAAAACAAAAACATGAAGCGAATTAGTTTGCACAATTCCTGTTGGAAGATAAGCAGGGTGAGTTGTTTACTAGCTACCTCTATTTACGCAGGATTGACAACAAATAGTCGCTATCATACGCCCAATTGTTCTGTGAATGAGTGTGTGTTCTAATTGTGTAGTATCAAATTCATCTGACTTCCTTCGTTTTTGTAAGTTTTTTTTGCAACAAAATGGAAAAAAAAATGCAGTTCAAGCATGTACATTTTGTGACTCCAACAGACATCTATGAAAGCCTATCCTACAAGATATGATTTGCTTAAAACTGGAAACTATCAGGCATGAGCAGCATACCATTACATAACTTAGCATACATGTATTATTCCTTGTCAAAAATGTGACAAGAAATAAAGATACATAATAATCTGAGAATTATTGACATACCCTTCAAATCTTCAAATATCACAATAAAATCTATTGTTGGCATTCTATTTGAATGTCAAAAAAAAATCTGCAAGATCAAAAAATTACTTGTCATTTGTCTGTCTCTTTATTGCCATTACTACTAGATAAACAAATGAATATAAGGATAAATCTACATAGAAATATGTTGAATTAAAGTTGGTATATTCCTTATACAAAACATCAAGTTTGGGAAGAAATTTAAACAGTCTGTACATAATATCTGAAAATACAGCTTCCTTCATATTCAAAATGGAAAAATGTAGAGCACAACATTTGAAGAATGTTTTCAAATCTCATTTTGAAAAGAGCCAATTCAAATTGAAGTCTGTACCTAGGGTACACCTACTATTCTGTTAACTCCTATAATTCACAAGAACATTTGTTCACTCCTTTCACAATATTTTTTATAAATCACCTGCTGAACATGAGACACAATACATGCTGTGGTAAAGGCCAAGAATCAAAGATTTGACAATGCAAGGTGACTGTGGACATTGTCCTGTCCCTGTGTTTTGTTTGTTTGCCTGTCTCTCTCTGCAATCTGTTCAGAACTTAACATTTACCCTTACATCAGGGCTATGAATTTATGGCCAGATAAACAGGCAATCTATCTCAGTCAGACACACACACATTTAAAGTCGAGGATGATCATTGTAGGTCATTACAGAATGCCAATCACCTAAAAGACAGGAAATAAGTCTGTCAATCATATAACCGATCGGAAATGCAAACAATGGCTTCTCAAACAAGCTAATATTTGTTCATATTCCATAAGACCTCTTTAGTCTTGGTTTGACTATGACTGACAGCAAGAGTGAACACACAAGCTAAGAAACCCCAATCAAACAGAAATCTGGTGAGCACATCTCAAATTCTTCCTTTTTCACTACTCTTACGTTTTCTTCAGACAACATTTTTCTTCTTTTACGGTAGTCTTTGGCACTAAATGCTGATCCTTGAATCTCTCAATAGCCTGAGCAATTCAAAGCCACAGTTTCACACTGTTAAAGCTGGAAGATGGCAAGTCAGCTTGGCATAACAGGAAATAAAATTCTGAGAACTATGATTGATGACTGCACTGTTATCAGTTTTACACTGGTCTCTGAGAGCAAGAGCCATTGGATGTCAGTCTTTGCTTATAACTCAACAAAGCAAATTACATTGTGGAGGAGTAGAGCTATCATGTGTAATAATCAAAGAGGAAAACTTTTCTCAAATTGTACAAAGATGGCTGCTGAAACTAGAAACCCTACCTTGCAAGCCTTCTGGGCAGTGTTTCATGAAACTTGTCTCTCATCTGACAACTGTTTTAACGGGATTGTATAGTTTATTGAGACCTAACTTCAGGTTTCTAACATTTCTTGGTGAGATAATGAGAAACCTCTTATGAAATGTGAAAGAGCATGTAATTCTAAGATGAATTCAACGTTTATTTGATGAAAATTGGTTTTGAAATGGCTGAGATATCCAAAACGGAGCCATCATAATAAAAGGTGGGACCCACCTTTTATTATGATCGCTTTGTTACTTTGTTTTTTAATGTCTCAGCCACTCCATAACCGATTTTCACCAAATAAACTTTGAATTCCTGTTAGAATGGTATGCTATGTACGATTTCATAAATGTTTTTTTTTTATATTTTGCTGGTTTCTTGGTATCTTGCAATAAGTTGAAAGCCCAATCATCATCTCAACCAATACTATACCATCCCTTTAAGCTACTGAAATCCTTGCATTTGATAGGCCGAGAGCAAATTTGTCAGCAAACATCACTGTCAAAACTCTTGATGACATGCCCCCCTTGAGTTCAGTGATTACTGTATACGCCATGTATTTCATGAATTGGGTGTTATTTGCAAATTTTAAAACACACAAAAATATTAACTCTGATCGTGACATGATAAGGTGTGCACACATATCTATTTTCTCTCTTCTTTACGGTGCTTCAAGATCGCAATTGTCGGGAATTTCCAATTCGTGAAAAACAAGACTCTCTAAATACATGGCGTATACAGTAGTTTATGAGGAAAGACAAGGTGCTAGGGCCTGATGTACATTCTTAGCCAAAGTTTCTCTCTATGTATCTCTCCTTCCCTCCCTCTTCCTGACACTCACTTGATGGTCTGAAGAAAGACTGGTCGGTTGGCGTACTGATCAGGGAGTCGTGCCAAGATGGCCTTCAGGGATCTAGCCTGCTGGTTCATGCGCATGAACTTATCTTCTCTCCTCGTTAATGTGTATTCTGTTCAAAAGGAAATAAATTATATCAAAAATGCATAAACACACACACACACATATGCACATATATTCAGTACTAGTACTGTCACTTATTACTCATTCTTATGCATTTCGTGAGAGGTAAAGTCACAATTCATAGACCCTTGCAACCACAAAATTAAAGTGAAAACATAGTTCTGGTAAGGGTTTGAGAACCCGTCTTGCACCATTTCATATATGCTTGCAATATATTGAAAGAGTCTACCAAGAAACTTTATACCTGGTTGGCGCAATATGATGGGAGGATGAGTTGCTTTGGAGTATTTTGAGATCAAAAATAAAAGTATACCGACTTTCATTCCAGAAGGATCCAGGCTAACTCGGTCTCAGGGACAGCTCAGCCCTATTTTAGACAATTTACACGCAGTTCGCGATCGCCATATTTTATACATAGGCGCATGTTCATTTTGTATGTACGCCAAAGAGGTTCTTTGATGCGCGCATTGTATCAACTCGGCCCATAATTGCAACCAGCCAGAACGCGAAGTGCTCCCATAGTACAACACTGTACAATCCAGAGGGACAACTCGGCCCCGCCGTCAAAGTGAGACTGAGTTAGCCTGACTCCGTTCTGAGATTGCGACTCTGGCAAACCTTTTCAGTTAATATTTCACATTTTCATTGTTACCCTACCAATATCTTGTTATTATAGCGTTATTCAACACATTTCTTTGGCATACATGTACATTTTGGAGCAAAATTTGACAATTCTGCAGGCGTACCGGAATGATGTTTTACCTTTAACAACAAGCAAAAAATCTGACAAGTAGCAATTCGCAAAAATATCTGGACTCCAAAATATCAGTTCATACAGCATACTGAGACATCTCCACATGACACACTACCAGTTTGAAACAAATGTATGTTTAACTGCTGCTCACCTTCACTGTCCAATGCAGCCAGCTTGAGTAGACTCTCAGTGAAGTTGACATTGACAGACTTGGCCTCCAAAATGCCTGTGACGAGTTGTTTGGTGAATCCTGGCTTCTTCTTCTCGATCTTGTTGAATGCTGCCCTCAAGGTCTGTGATGCTGCCACATCTGTCTGCTGCATCTGCGAGAGCCCAAAAAAAAAAAAATACAAGCGTCATGATAATGATAAATAACACTAACAAAAATCATTGTAGTATCACAGATCAAGTGTTATTCCTTTCTTTTTCAATCCACTGATATCTACAGAGAATCTGTTACATGCAAACAGAATACTGCCAGCATGCCCTTAAGAATCCAGCTAGATATAAATTCCACACACAGAACATAATGCATAGATCAAACACTCTATCTGGTACTCTCTGGTACCCCTTGTTCTTATTTTCTTTGTTTCAATTATCAACCAGCAATCTTTAAATCTTGCTATGTCAACTGCCTAATTACTAACTTTCTTTTCCTTTCCACAGAAGACAAACTGAAATGCTAGCACGCAGAACTCACATTTGTATAGTAAACCAGGGTTGCACACTAACCCGACGTGTCTGTCTGACCAGTAGGTCCCCAATTTTTTCCATCTTTTACTGGTTTGTTCCTGAAAAAGTTACTGGTCCAACTGTGATTTTTACTGGTCATGGACTGTAAGACCAGTGCCAGTGTGCAGCGTTACGTATACTTTCCCTAGCCCCTATGATTATGAATAAAATACATGGTGTTGTCTTTGCGCATAACTTCATGAAACTCTCTGTCATGTAGTGTAGGAGTTACACTAAACTCACCTCATCCAAGATCGGATACAAGAGAATGTGGAGCGGGAAGGATTCGACGGTAGATGCATTATTCTCATCCTCCATTGTCATTCTGTTGGCAGGCCGTGCTGAACCGTTTGCAGTCGCTATGGTGACAGATTGCTCTCCAACAACGAGTGGATAAACCTACGTCAACATTGATGAGACAGAAACCAAAACATGTTTACGTAATTATTAAGGGTAGCAGTATCAGCATTTACGGCATTCACTGCACAATATTAATGACTGAATTAGTATATAAAGATATATTACATTATTCTTTTCATGGCTGAAATGTAGTAAATGCATTGAAAATTGTGATGTACTCAAAATACCACAACTGAGGTATTCCTGGTAGCTCTAAAATATAATTTTGTGACAAAACATGTTTGAAAACATCTAAAACCATCAATGCTCAAATTTCATGCATGCTACTCAGATACTGAATAGCATCTCCAAAAGGTGACAAGGGCATATTTTGCATCACATTATGCAGGGCTGCACACTAACCCATTTTTTCTACTGGTCCAACCTGTCTGTCGGACAAGTAGGTACCCAGTTTTTCCATGTTTTACTGGTCCAGTCCTGAAAAAGTTACTGGTCCAACACTCAACAGTGATT
The DNA here is from genome assembly GCF_964275005.1 of Diadema setosum. Lineage (NCBI taxonomy): Eukaryota > Metazoa > Echinodermata > Echinoidea > Diadematoida > Diadematidae > Diadema > Diadema setosum. The sequence continues at coordinate 10,111,445 of NC_092705.1, read as the reverse complement.
TTTTTCTGCTCAGGGACCATTGGACCAGTGCCAGTGTGCAGCATTGCATTATGAGCTGAAAGGGCTCATGAACGTGATGGTATTACGCACTTGTAATCTATGTCCTCACACAAATGCCTTGAAATGTCACATTATGGTATAAACTTAGACTACAACATTCAGCACAAGACAGTTTTTCATTTCTTACACAATCATATAAGAGTTGATTCCTGATATTTTGGTCCCATTGTCTTTCTTTTCAGCTGAATTTAAAAGATGACGTGATGCCTTTACTTCTTTCATCGTACTGTGAAAGTGAAGATTTGCAATCATTTCTTAATTTTGAGGTTTTTTGAAAGCAGCAAGTACCTTTGATCACGATGTCTGTGGGCTCAGTGTTGCATGCCCTTCCAAAGTTACCCCACTCTTGGTCCACGCTGGTAACTGGGTCCACTGCATCAATTCAGGAGCATGGTTACAATCAACTGTATGCACCAATTCAAGTAAAAATAAAAAAGATATGTATGGAGATTAGTGAGACTTTCCACAATGGCATAATATTATCTGTTCCCATCATAAAAACAGAATGATAATGGAGAAATCTAACAAAGTTAGAGATTCCAAAAGAAGATCTCCTCAATAAGGAGACAGTGCATTTGTAAGACCTACATCTGGCCAATTTTAGTGTACATGCTAGCACTGTCTGGGAGTCCTACACACAGGTGACATGTCTGCATACACATGTTGGAGGATGTCCGATGATGTGCAGCTTGCTCTGTCATAAGACGCTTGATAACACAAGTGTGTCGTCCATAATTGAAGAACTGCAGTATTCATCCTTGGAAGATCATCTTACAACTGCACATCCAGCAACATTGTGAAAAAAAATACACCAAAACCATGCGTGTGCCAGTGTAGAAGGTCAGGTAAAAAAATCCATGCCCCCAACAAAATGGCAATGACTGTCGGACTCAGTATCAATGGAAACTCAATTCTGCTGTGGACAAACAACGACTTGATGCACAGAACATCGTTATCAAGGCCAGTACCATTGAAACCTATGTCTCAAGGGCTTTATACTATTTATTAATTACAGTCCGGGAAACCCGCTCATGAGGACCGCCCCCGCGTACGAGGATGGTCCCTCCTCATGAGGACCTCCCCCCGCCTCATGAGGCCCCCCGGGGAACGCCTCATGAGGCCCCCCATTCACTTCTTATTCATCTCACATCTGACGTATAAATTGTCGCAACTTTGCACGGTGATTTTTTGCTACACACACATGTCCACTATCCATGATGAAAAGAAGAAAAAATCCTGTCTGTTTTTTTTTTCAAAAATCGAGTTTTAATGAACCGATGCAGAGCGCCCATCAAAACACGGGCGCCAGCGCGTTCGCACAATGCAAGACTGCCGCACCTAGCGGCCTGATCCGACTAAATATTTTCGATGCTTTTTTCTGCGGCTCTCACCTCTCCACGCACGAATCAGCCTCGTGAAGCTGAAGTCTGACATCTTTTTACACAAATTCGTAACGAGAAAAATTAAATCAGTACTAACCTGATCTTGTCCATATATTCCAAATTACTATTCCACACTGATAGAGTAGGTGGGTAGATGACATACTCCAGTTTGTTAGCAAAATAATCACTTTGTTTTTTATATAGGTATGACGAGTTCACTTTCTTCGTCAATTCCGCCCACGATTCCGCCGCCCGCTTACCGTTTGGGCGCTTTCTCTGAAATCATCCCGCGACGCGACGTACGTCGCATCACATCATGCATCCAACACATACCAGTCTTGTATGTGCTGGATGCGTGATGTGATGCGACGTACGTCGCGTCGCGGGATGATTCCAGAAAAAGCGCCCAAACGGCGGAATCGTGGGCGGAATTGACGAAGAAAGTGAACTCGTCATACCTACAAAGTGATTATTTTGCTAACAAACTGGAGTATGTCATCTACCCACCTACTCTATCAGTGTGGAATAGTAATTTGGAATATATGGACAAGATCAGGTTAGTACTCATTTAATTTTTCTCGTTACGAATTTGTGTAAAAAGATGTCAGACTTCAGCTTCACGAGGCTGATTCGTGCGCGGAGAGGTGAGAGCCGCAGAAAAAAGCATCGAAAATATTTAGTCGGATCAGGCCGCTAGGTGCGGCAGTCTTGCATTGTGCGAACGCGCTGGCGCCCGTGTTTTGATGGGCGCTCTGCATCGGTTCATTAAAACTCGATTTTTGAAAAAAAAAAACAGACAGGATTTTTTCTTCTTTTCATCATGGATAGTGGACATGTGTGTGTAACAAAAAATCACCGTGCAAAGTTGCGACAATTTATACGTCAGATGTGAGATGAATAAGAAGTGAATGGGGGGCCTCATGAGGCGTTCCCCGGGGGGCCTCATGAGGCGGGGGGAGGTCCTCATGAGGAGGGACCATCCTCGTACGCGGGGGCGGTCCTCATGAGCGGGTTTCCCGGACTGATTAAGACAGGAATAAAATATAGCCCAGCCAACCCCATTTTTAATATATTTCTATTGAGAGTATCTATTCAAAGTTTTATTTGTTTATTGGTTTCATTTATTTACCCTTTTGCCTCAACAACAAAATAAAAGCCATTTAAGTAATCAAGAACAAAAATTAAATTACATGCGAGACCTAACCTGTTATAAATCAAGCCCCCTATATAGTAACATAGTATAATTTGACCATAAATAAATAAAGGCATCAAAAATTCCACCACCGGCTACATACATGCATGCAGGAACCTATGCTTTTGCGCTCGGTCAAATTTTGTCACAAGAGGTCAAACCTGTCCTTGATGGTGTACTGTATGTAGCTTTACTGCAATATAGCGCAAAGACACAAAGTGCAACTTCGACCTCCTTTGAACGAAACATTCACTAGACTAATCATGATAATAATCAGCTAGATCTAGAGTCTAGTTGATTGCGGTCACTCACCAGGAAGAAGCAGAATTCAGAAGAAGCATAGAGTTTCTACATTTGACTCTCCAGTGACTGGGATGAAAGAGTGTCTGGAATCTAGATGTTCTAGGCCTATATTAAGTTGAGGTGTTCTGTTTACATTTTTCACAGCATGTCAAAGTATAAAAAAAAAAAAAAAATGATACTACTAATAGAACATGTATCTAGGCTATTAGGCTTAGACATCTAAGACCCAGTATCTAGCATAATTCTGGATACAACATGTTAGATACCCGGCCCTATTTTTGCTTCTACCCATGTTCTTTTGACTAAATTTAGGCCTACGTTTATACTCTTATATACAGACTCTATTTATATTTACAGTGGACATAACTGGACGGCTTGTAACAGTAACGCCTTAGTAGTTACGTAACATGCAAGAACACCTAGTGGTGGAAAACGTAGTTGAAACAATGTCACTCTGAGGTTCAAGGTAGAACTAGACTTCTAGACTAGAACATAGTCAACAATAGAGTCTACTGAATAACTCTATGCTACGCTACCCTTCGTTCTAAAACCGAGGACGAGGTTTAACTTTTTTAAAAATCTCGTCTTATGATGATCTACAATTTGCTGTCGCGCGTCGTAGCACTGTACAAATCACGGAATCAACAAATCAAGTAACAAGCCGACATCTTGTGTATTGTCACTGTCATTAGCATGCATTATAAATGATGACCGAATCCTGATAAAGTTTAATAGATTCTACCGTGCAAATGTACTCACGTCTAACCAGTGTGAACCCTCTGTTGTATGCTTGCCCAATACACTGCATTCATTAGTCCCACACGTACATATTCATGTTGCTTTAATGAACTGAAGTTCCTGTTAGCAAGAACTGTAAATTTGGGCATTAAGTGCGATTTAAATACCCTTTTCTGTATTTTTATCTTCTTTCTTTCTAAATATAAATTTTTTTGTGATAAAGCATTACTTTTTTATTTCGAGAGCATGAAATTATGTTGCGTTATGAAAAAGTTTACAAACATTATCAAATTGGCAATGTCAAGAATGGGTGGAGTCGTTTTGGTAGAGCGGTGAGGTCACCGGAGTATGATACAATGGGGGCTATTAAAATAGAAGCCACAGGTCAAGTGTTCAATAAGTTCATCAAACAAATCATCTTCTTGAATAGAAAACAAAACAAGATACTTCATAGAACGAAACGAAACATTAAAACTGATAATTTTGTTGGGGAAAAAGTATTGTTGGAGAAAAAAGAAGAATAAAATAAATGAATTGAATTGAATCGGAATTGAATTGAATTGAAATTGAAATGAATTTGGAGTAGCAAAGAGATTGCTGAGAAAGTGGAAGTTGGTGTAGAAGGAGTGGATCACGAACATAAAAAGTATCTATAAGTCAATATTATTTACAAGCATAATTGCATTGACCTATCATTAAGGTGGAACTTAACCTCCCTGCTTAAATGTTTTGGATCTGCACAATATGTCATAGAGTGTCAGCTAAATTATGTTACCAGTATGCATTTTAAAGTGCTGAACCTTTCCAAGGAATATCAGTTATAACGAGTAGGCCTATATGTCTGCATCACAATTTTGGTTATTCAGATCAAGGATTCTTGCAACTAATTGACTAATTGTCCTTCATCGACGTGAAAATAGGCCTACAGAGAAATTATTCAGTTTTTGTTTGTTTGTTTGTTTGTTTGTGGGGTGGTTTTTTTTTTTGGGGGGGGGGGGTGGGGTTGGGTAAGTAATAGCCGTAATAGAGAGAAAAAACAAGCAATTCTATGGGCGTATTTATGAGCAGGGGTAAATTGCTATATACCGACTTGACTGTGCAATAAAATCTGTATCAACACCTATTATAGATCACTAAACAAAAGATTCAATTTCAATTCTATTCTATTCAATTCGTTTTCTTCTCCCACAGATCATAATAGAAAACAAAATCACAAATGATCTTGAGTGTCAATGCCCACATTCTGCAGCATATGACACACTGTGGCCATTATGTGGTAACCTGTGGTAACTGTGTATGGTGAGTTGTACGTGGTGAACCACATAGTTTGTAATTTCACACTGTGGCATCACAGTGAACACACTATATTCACACATTTTACACATAGTTAACTATGTTAACACAGTGTGGTAACACTGTGTTTGTTCCATAAGGGATACATAACGATTTAACCGTACCACACAAATAAAGGTAATTATGAATAAAAAATACAATTATAAATCACCCTCGATACATGTTACATTATCCAAGCTCTGAGGAAAGAGAAAACAAAATGAGAAGTCCACTAATAAGCAGGGCTTGTGTATTGTGGACAACTCATACAAGAGACTCAAAAACATACAGAAGAAACATATAGATTCATTCTGAACAACAGAAACACAGGACAGGCAGGACAGAAACAACAAACATAAAAAAGCAAATACAAAATCATAAGAACATAACATACTATGACAGTATAATGCCTATAGAACGGGGATAATCAAGAATGTTGCTTGAATAGCTGTAAAATTAAAGTTTAATGATTAACTCTTCCTCGATAGAACTCCCAAAAACAAAGTTTCAATTTGGGTTTAAAATCATGCAATCAGAGAGCGTGTTGTTGTTGTTGTTTTCATAATCCGAGGAAATCCATAATTTAGGACTGCGTAACTGTATTTTGAAGGTAAATGAAAATGATTAGACTGCCTATACTATAAGATACTTATAAAGTGATGCATTTCTCGGAAACATGCAGTCAAATATACGTGGAAGTGTGCCATTACTGTAATTAAACATACATTGTGCGAGTTGAAACAAATACAAATCTTTATCTTTTTTCTATTCTGGGACTAGAAAATAAAGCACAAAAATGGGAAGATGGGGCGAGTCCGCCGATAGTTTTGATGTGTGTTTCCCCATGCTAAAATTCCATGTTAAGTAAGGTAAATTATATATATATATATATATATATATATATATATATATATATATATATATATATATATATATATATATATATATATAGAGAGAGAGAGAGAGAGAGAGAGAGAGAGAGAGAGAGAGAGAGAGAGCCAAAAAAAAGAGGAAGGAATATGTAATACTTGAAATTGATTTACAGAGGTGAAATGATAAAATGATATGTTGTGATGTCCAAGATAATTTATCATCAACAGTAACACCGAGAAATTTGATTTTAGATACATTTTCTAAAGAAGTTTCAGCAAATATGATATCTGTTGGCAAAACTTCCTATCAACTTCGCCCCACCCTTTGAATTATATTGTGCATCCCCCCTTTTTTTAAAGGCAAACGTTGTGAGTGTAACATTAGCAGCTGAATATCAACATCGGACGGTACATGTATTTAGAAATCAAGACGCAACAGCTGGGTCGAGTGTGAATGTTGATTCACGCCCTCTATTGTTCACAACATGGATTCTCACAGGTATAGTACTCCTTTTACTTCGCACCGATGAAAAACTTTTTTTTTATTTTTTTATTTTTTTTTATTTTAGACACGCAGATGTAAAAAATGTAGGTCTGTATACAAGCACAGGAATAAACACGTACACACATGGTGTTGAATTTATTTAAGTATCCGCCTTAAACACAAAATAATCTTATTCCATTTTTTTTTTCAAAGCACAAAGGTTGATGAACCAACAAAACTACCACTGTCTGCCGGACAGAGTTTACGGACTGTGACTGGTCATGGAATGCATGAAGTTGCCACGACTGTATGTCGGCGATAAACCAAGTACCTTCTCGGATAAACTGCGCTAAAAACGGATCAAGGCAATTAGATGAGTTAATCTGTGCCGTACAAGAACACGAACAGATCAAGAAACCCTATTAGGCATAGAACTGTGGCACCACTCACACTGTGACAGTCACTCAAGGCTATATAAGCAGGATATTTTCGGTGGAGAGGGGGGGGGGGGTGTTGCGAGGAGGTATACTTCTTATGCCCCATCTAAAATTTCTCTGTTTATACTATAATAATTTATTTGTTATCATTGTTTACAAATGTACTTCTATCATATTTGTATGTCATTTCTCTAAACTTATAATATTTGTCCCATAGTAAATAAGGCACAGCAGGCCTATCATATACTCTGAAATGGAGGAGGGGGAAACCAATGCCCCTACAGCGGCCCCGCCCTGTTTCGGCCCTGCAGGCAGCTCTACTCTGCTTGTCTTCACCGCTTGAGTTGGTAAAGCTGAGACGATAGTCCACTTTCATGTTATAGGCCCTCCTTTAATCTCACTTGTAATTCCTGATCGGTCTTTGATTTTTCGTTCAGTCACATTGAGGAAGCCTTTGATATATACTCTGGACAGACTTACAGGCGAATGTAAAATCATGAGTCGACTCATTATATTCCAAATCAATCTTAACTGCAGCTTTGGAAATTGCATTGATATTTACAATGGAAACACAGCAAGGCGTGAATTTGAAATCATGCTTATTTTATAGCTTTTATAACAGTGAGCTACAGACAAGGGAATTGATAGAGATTTCAGCATAATCATAGATGACCTTGAACAATGTTGAATGAGAACTAAAGGAGTTTTATAGTTAGTACGATGTTTAAAGTGAGAACATGCAAATAGACACCAGAGGAAGCAACGATACAGTGTTATATCACAAGTCCTCAATGAGATCTATAAATCTTCATTCAATTTATTTCATAAGCGTATGTCTTGACATGAACAATAATCAGTTGTATCCTTTACATCAAATTCTTGTGTTTTTGTAATAATCCGGCAACATTTAAAGGGAAAATTTGTTGTATTTACAGAACTATTGACCAGGAACAAGATTTGTGTGTATATACAAGCCAACGGGAGAGTGGTGAGGTATTTTCTTTGAATTTAACACTTTTCGTGAAAACACGTGAAACTGTAGGCCTAGTATTCCATGAAATTTCTTATTTTGTGTCCGATTTTGACGAAACCTTTTCAAAACTATTGCTATCGGATTTCACCCTGCTGATTAAATCTATTTGAACATGATGTGGGATTGCATCTCAAAGATGATGGTCTATCGTCCCCCTTATACCGACAGAGGACTCGGAAGCTCTATTCCACAGGTTGTTAGGGATGATGTTCGTCTTTACGAAGATTCTTTTTTTTTTCCCCGAGTGTTCGTTATTCCGAAGTTCATTATTCTGAAACACACACATTCCGCAAACCTGATGTCTGTTAGTCTAAAGGCATTATTCCGAAGGTTCGTTATTCCAAAGGTTCCATGCATGTTACGGTCCGAAAATTAAATAAGGTTCGGACTGACAAACCTTACCTCATTTTCGGACTAACGAACATTCGGAAAGACAAACTGAATTTCCTTTTCGCATTTATGAACCTTTGGAGAAACGAACCTTTTTAATTTTTGTGACTAAGAAAGTTCGAAATAACGAATCTTCGAACTGACGAACTGTAACCGGTTGTTACCCATGGTTATGTTACAGTGGTTATGTTACAGTTGTTATGTACAATGTTTATGTTTATGTTTATGGTTATGGTTATGGTTATGGTTATGGTTATGGTTATGGTTATGGTTATGGTTATGGTCATGGTTGTGTTACAATGGTTATGTACAATGGTTATGATTATGTATTGATTGGTGAGTGTCTCATAGTCATTAGGGCCTAATCAAGCGCGCCGGAACACTTCTGTTTTTTTTTTTTTTTTTTTTTGAGGGGGGGGGGGCAAAATCTCAACGGGGGCACTTTTATCAGGTGACGATGTGAGATCCTCGGCGCGGGAGCGAAGCGAGCGAGGGGGGGGGGGGGGGAAGGGGGTGGAAAGGGGGATTCCCCCCCCCCCCCCCGCTCACTGTAGGGAGGTTTTGTAAAACAGGGTACAAAAGTCGCGTTTATAGACCATTTACAAGCAAATTTCTAAGGAATTAAACATAGTGAAAAATAATCAGTGCGAAGGGCTATGATTATTACATATACGGGAGTACATAATAATGTGATGGTGTGAGATCCTCGGCGAGGGAGCGAAGCGACCTAGCGGGGGAGGGTGTGGGAGGGGGGACACCCCCTCCCACGGTAGGGACATTTTGTAAAAAACAGAGTATAAAAGTCGCGTTTATAGAGAATTAAAAGCAAATTTCTAGGGAATTAACATATTGAAAAAATCAGTTGAAAGGACTACGATCATAACATACGGGAGTACATTAATAATGTGATGGTGCGAGATCCTCGGCGAGGGAGCGAAGCGACCGAGCGAGGGGATATTAGCTCATTATTTTCAGAAAAACAAACACGTAGGCCCACATAGGTTTGTGCAGAGTTGGATGCACTGTCGGCGAACACATGAAACAATAATCCTACAGTATCTCAAGAGTGACGGTTGTCGAACTTAGAGGGCGTTGTTGCTAACTTGTCTTTTGGGCGTCGTTCTTTGCCCGTTTTCAGAAGCATGGTGCAATACTAAATATTCGGGGGTTTTTTTATGTGCGCGTTATAGTTTGCTCAATATATGACCATGGAGAACGTTATTTGTCGAATTGTCATGAGACTGTGGAAGAGGATGATTTATGCATCAGACGTTTGAATACCCTGGTTGCATCTTTCAAATATAGCTGCCTGTGTATATTGGCAGTGACCCAGCGTTTTGCGACAAAAATGACAAATGGGTTGTGCTGTCGTGGTGAAGACGTGTCGTTCCATACCTAAAATCTTTTTCTCTTTCATACACCATATAACAACTCACGTTGTTAGTCTATAGTGTCAGGAGCAATATTTATCGACATAAATGAAACCATAATCAAGAGCATTATGTGCCGGAGGAGGCGAGATAAAAAATGGACTATTTTAGAGTGCGAGTGTCGTGCCCGCCAGCAGAAATCCAACATAATGTGGCGGAAAAACCTCGCGCATGAACAAGTTTTGCAAATGGTTGTTGCCTTTTGGTCTCCTCAGATCCAGATGTAACATTCAATCAAAGTGTCTCTATAACGCACATACAATATTGCTCTGATCTTAAAGGACAAGTTCACCTTCATATAGACATGTGGGTTGAATGAATGCAGCAATATTAGTAGAGCACATCACTGACAGTTTGAGGAAAATCGGACAATCCGTTGAAAAGTTATGAATTTTTGAAGTTTCTGCTCAGTCACGGCTGGATGAGGAGACTACTAAACCTTGTGATGTCACATGAGTACAACGATATAAAGAAAGTATATAAAGAAAATTCAACATATTTTCACTTTTCTCGCATAACAAAAGAACACTCGGCTTCTCTCTTTCAGAAGGCAAGGGGAATAATAGTTACGAGTCGAAGAAATGTGCACTTTATTCGAAAAACAAATTTTCCTTATACCATTGTACGCATGTGACATGACACTGCAGTAGTCTTCTCATCCAGTGGTGACTGCACAAAAACTTCACAAATTCACAACTTTTGAACGGAATGTCCGATTTGCCTCAAACTTTCAATGATGTGTTCTACTAATATTGCTACATTCTCTCAATCCTTATGTTAATGAAGGTGAACTTGTCCTTTAAATCAAACTTACGAGAGAATAAACATACCATGATCATCGAGATGTATATGATCGTAAATCTAAACTTGAGCATCAAAATGATGAAATAATTATCAACCCTGCTGTCTCCAATAAATTATCCCTTTTGTTTTATCTTGGCGCGTATAGGTACAAAGTATGAAAGTAAAAATAAACCGAGCAAAATGACGAACATGTTGCGTAACGCTGTCTTGATGGCGTCATTGGGGCTAATCTTATACGACTGTCGATGAAAAGTTCATAACCTGCTTTCAGAAACAAGCTATATAGACCGGGATACCTCATCAAAGTAAGAATAACAAATTGCCCGGACAGCAAGGATGGCTGTCCAGGGATGTTCCTGGAAGAGATAAAATGGTGAATCCTATTTAGAATGGCCTACTGCCAACTGAGTGGCTAATCATGGCATACGAAGAAGGGTCATGCATAATAGTTTAAAGTGGCGTATTAGACAACTGATGCAAAAAAAAAAAAAAATCAGTGTATTCGACTGATTATTCTATATTCGGAGATAAAAATATAATCTTCGTATGATAGATTGATGAACAGATGGATAGAAGGGGATGAAAAAAAGGAAGATATAAGAAGAAAGAAAGGAACAAAGTAAGTAAGAATGAATGAAAGAAAGAAAGAAAGAAAGGAACGAACATGATATCATGCCGACACACAAACAGGGACAGTGTCAGTGTGATTGGGTTAGCTTGAGGAGGAAGAATTATGCACGGGACGGCGGGGGGGGGGGGGGGGGTAGGGAAGGGTGGCTGTTCAAAATCATGCATTCGAATGCAGCGTTTTTCTGATTGCTCTCAGCTAAATACAGTGTGTGATAACTTTTCCATTATATACCAGACATTAATAGTAGCAAGGGCGGGGGAACAGACAGACACGGAGAGCGATGGGAGCTCAGTATCTTCGCAAAGTTTTTTTTTTTTTTTTTTTTGGGGGGGGGGGGAGGGATTTGTGGGTATACATCAGGATGTAAAGAGGAAGCATAAAAACGAAACGACGCACGATAATCACATGTAATCGGTTTAGTGATCTTTGGGAGAATATTTTCCGGGATAAGGGGGTCCTCTATGCCGTTAGCTGTGCAGTGCGGATGCACATCTTGTGCAGGTGAGAATGTATAAGAGGGAGAACAGGGAAAGGGTCCACAAATCAAATACTGTAGTATACACAGCATCTAAAATTGACATGGACCATAATTGAGGTTAGTGACGCAGAATGACGCAAGACGGCTGGATGAAGAAAGAAAAGTTCCTGCGAGCATGGGACACATCCACATCCCCCATGCTCACATTAAGATTTTCTTTTTATTTAGCGATATCATCAACCCACCAATAATAAATTCATGACTTGTCAACTCTGATACGTGGCCTGATTCCCAACCCATGCGTGCATGGGGTATGGGGTCGAGAAAGAGAAATGTGCTCAGAACCTCAGAGTATCACATGTCAAAATGTATATAAACTATAGAATTCACATCCATCAAAAGCATGGCAGTTCAGTACCATTTCCAAATATAATTCATGGTGTTTATATGATATTTCGACGTATCGAGAATATGTATTTTATTTCCATATCATTGTTCTTTTGTCGTGATATGTCTGTACATTGTCACTCTTTTTTGAAAATGAAATAAAGGAAAGGAAAGGAAACGAAAAGAAATTTGGTTTTGAAATGGCTGAAATATCCCAAAATACTCTCTTAATTTCTAGGACTTAAATTTTAAATCTTTCTTACGACTTAAAATATTTTAAGTCTTTAAGACTTATTTTAGGTGGCTTCGATTAAAAGTTGAGTGTCGAAGCTGTTCGCAATCTAAATCTAACAAGGACTTAAACTTTCAGCCAATCAGATGACTTGTAAATGACGTCATGCGCTATCTTGAACCGCCTAAAACCGGAATTGGCGCTGGCCGTCACTTTGCTTCATGCGATGCTAGATAGCGTAGTCATACACACACATTCAGTGCACAATATGTGTATGTACTTGTACCTACCATGTTTGCAAACAAACGCTATTGACTCGAACAGTTGAGTTGGTCTTGAAGGCAGAAGTCATGCAGGCCGGAGTTTTTTGAGGGCATGATCTGACGGAAGCTTGACCAAGTTGCTTAAAGGTGAGCATATTACTGTATGAATGCTTAAGAATGTGTTTGATAACTCTGGGACTCAGTAACCAAAGATAAGTTAAAAAGATGTTAAGATGTGCACTAACCGCCCTACATTTTTGGCGAGTTTGAGCCTTGCCGCTGTATACAGCGCTGTCCATCCCTGAAGCGCCAGTGCTAACGTTAGCTGTTCATGGCTAATTAGTAATGTGTCTATCCAAACATTGTAACAAGTTACATGAAGGCTAACGTTATACTTGTATTGTGGGGGCTCTATTTCGGTGAAACTGCAAGTACAAGTGTAATAATACAGGGACTCTTATAAAGCGCCTATTCTACCTAATGATTTACGATGTTGGTGTCTTGACTGAAAGGTAAAGCTATGGGCATAACAGGCTACTGTAGCGTAGGCCTAACTGTCGTCTAACACTGAGTAACAACAAGTTAGTGTCAGTTCACCCCTTCCTACACTCTTGTAAATGTAAGGTTTAATTTATCAATTTCTACGTAGAAAGGCACAGTTCTAGGCCTTATCATGCCCTATGCTGTGATAAAATGTAGGGCATATGCTGTTAGATGGGTTTTATTTTTAACGTTGTGTTTAGGCCACCAATAGTACGTAGACCCTATATGGGCGCTACAATAGAACTGCGACCAGCCCAAACACGAAGCCCCCTGTGTGATGAGCGCCCCAGGGTTTAGGGCGCCAATGTTGCAATGCCAGTGCAGTGGCGTCAAGCTCTGAACTTTAAAAACTTCTATCGTATGGGCCATATTGGCTGACATCACCAATTTCTATTGACTCCCATATTAAAATAGGGGGTCTACAATTAATAAACAGTTTCTGTTCCACTGCATGACTAGGTCTACTGAGTCTGATGTCACAATGAACAATTACCTTTGGCGTGTGCACTCAATACTCTCACTATCAAGCGTGCATCATGTCACTCATTTTACTGGAATAATCAACTTCAATGCTACTTGCACTCGGCTGCGTACATGTGTATGTAATGTGAATGTGCTACTGATTTGCATTCCATGAAAATACTTCTACTATTATTACTACCACTCAGTAGTAGGCCTGGACACCTAGGCCTTATGGTTGCCATTTCTGCACTGAATTCAAGACTCTTTCTTGAACTAGTAAGTCTGTTAGTGTTATTGTTGAAGGCGTTGTATGAAATAAATAATGTATGGAATTAACTCGTGCAATGGAACAAGATTTCGCACCTGGATAAAGTTAATCTACTCCAGTCTTTCTCTTTGTAGCATAATCAATGTGGTGATCTGTGTTTGAGTAGAAGGATCTAGACTTAAAAATTCTACAGATCTACACTTCTGGCTGAGATGTATGCATTAAGCATCACATACACCAGTGAGAGAATGTAGTGAAGTTTTACAATATATGAGGCCTTTTTTTATTTTTTACTTTTAATATTTTTTAAGATAAAGGGAATGCAAATTACCTGTTATTTGTATAATTTGTACTCCAAGGAGTACTCTGTCAGGACTATCCCTTCTTGGTGTTTAGATATGCAAGACATCCCTGGTATTTCTAAAAATTGATTTTAACGATAACATCTGAAACAAAAATCAGAGATATCGGTCTCATTTTTTCCTCCAGCATGAAATACAACCCTCGAGACCAATTAGAAATAATTAATTACGTAAAAATCTAGAAGTGTGGCTATGACGACCGTTTATACCCCGAAGCATATTTGTTTTCTTCCTTTTTTTTTGTCAAGCGTTTCTGTTTTTCATTTTCCACTTCCTTATCACTGATATTTCACAGTTTTTGTGTTTATTTTCAGATCAATGCGGACTTTGCCCAGTTGTACTGAGAAAAGTGCAGGAGATGGTGAACAGATGGGGGCCATTTTATGTCAATAGAATCTTGCACTTGCCAAGCGAAACCACCCTTAGTTGCAAGACATCGTAAGAAGATGTGAAGACATGGATGGAGACAGTAAGTCCTTCCGCCAATCCTCATAGATCTTGTGGCATTGATTATAATTACTGGAACAATTTCTGTCCAAAGTGTAAGAGTAAAACTTACTCATTTGTTTATGCTTCATTGCTATTACACATTTCAGGAAAGTGAATGTGCACGAGTTTGCTCTTCGTAGACTGATATTGATAATAAGTCGAAAACTGAATGTTAGGGATTGTCAGAGCTGATACAATACGTCATATCTAATATGTTAAAGAGAATGGGTGAAATACTTAAAGTTGAAAAAAAAAATTGTATTGTGTTCCATTCTATAGGAATTTTGTGGAATGTCACTACTTGCAGCGATGCTTCACAGACCCAACATCCCCATGTAGAAGAAAGGGAGAGGACCTCTCATGCTCTCGAGGGATGCCCAGCAGTACCTGGTGCAGAATGACTATGTGCCTGTAAGTACAGTATATGCTTAATGTTTATAGACTTGAAATCAGTTCATGATCAAATCACTGAGCTTCCAATTTTGAGAATTATCAATATGCATGTTTCATTGGGCTTTTAAGTACCAGCTCATGTTTAGAGAAGAATATTTGAGCTTCGTATCTTACAAAGCAAGACTCGTGTAGAATCTGCATGTACTCAGTAACAGGTGGAATTTAAAAATCTGAATTTCTCATGCTGTCGTGAGAAATGCAAAGTTTTCTTCTCTGATATATCAGTGTTTTTGAAGCGATTCTTCTCAAACAAACTTTAGAACATTCAGCAATGAGTATTGTGAAGGGGTATCTACCGTGTTTTGACAGTTTTCTTTTAAATTCATTAAATTACGGATTAAAAATGCATGCTGACTTCTATTGATTTGTAATAATATGTACATCAAATATCTTATGAGTCTGGAACATGTAAATATCAAGTAGGCCCCACCCCGATGATGGCAAAAAGTAATCTGATTTCTGGGAATTTTTTTCAAGGCTTTGAGGTTTACCAGATCAGTGAGACAAAATGTTTTAAAATAATATGTTCCGAAATATATCAGAAATATTTACTTGTACATCACAAACTAAAAGTTATGTGATGAATATGTTATTAGTACATTGTATTTAAGATCAATATGTAAAATCATATTTTAATATTTTTTTCCCTCCAGAGTGCCCTCTCACTGAGAACTTAACTTCCCTCTATGTGATGCAAAGTTTATTTGATAATAATTGCAGCCTTTGTCATTTGCTCAAACGATTCAAGTGAAATTTAGTTCGAAATATCAGTACTGCTATACATGTTTAATCTCTTTTCAGGTAGGAACCAATGTTCATGGCATTGCTGATGCAGAGACTCCAACCCCAGCCCCAAGCATCTTCTGATCTGGAGATTCTCCCACCTGAAAGCCCTAACAAACGGGAAACGCCAAGTTGATCCGCGCGAAACGTATACATCACGAGCGAGAAGCGCAAAGTTCAGTGATGCTAAAGATGCCACCTTCAGCCAGCCCTGCTTAGTCAGATAAGGGAGTGACTAGACGTACATCCAGTATTTTCTCATCCTGGACAAGACCATACTAAGTCCAGGCTGGAGATGACCGGAAGCAAGAATTTGACAGACTCTTTAAAGCCCACTGTGTCTTCATCGTCAAATATGCTTGGGTGCTTGAAGCATTCTTTGATTTTGTGGCGGCATATTCATGTACTGCTACAATCCCGAGTGAGGGCTTCGTTCTGGGCATTAGCCACGAACTTCAAGAACACGTCAGTGTATGATGCTAGTAAGATTTTCCGACATTGTGCCACAAACCCATGCACACAAGAAGCATATCTGACTTGCCCTGATGTGCAGCAAAGTTTTCTTAATTTTCGGTGAATTCTTAAATCAAAGTAACACAGGTAAAATGCTGCAATGTTTCCTTTGAAGATACTATCATGCATAATGTTTGACTCATGGATATTGAGTTATGTTATGTGTGCCTCACTTTTCCATTTATATTGAGCTACAAATCCATGCACACAAGAAGCATGTCTGTCATACCCTGGTTGTAGTAAAGTTTCCTTGTAATTTTTTTGTGTGCATTTTTAAATGAAAATAACACAATAAGGAAAGTTAATGCCGCAATGTTTCCTTTAGAGGTGCTATCATGTATGTGTGTGCCTCACTTTTGCATTTGCATTGCTACGTGAACATTTAAACAATATTTCAAGTTTTTATACATGTCCAGTTTCAATTTATTTATTGTTCATCTTTGGCTTGTTTTCTGTATATTATGTCTGGTTGATGATGAAAAAAAAAAAAAGTAATGCCAGATCCGCATTGATTTAAATTGAAAGAAGAAAGTTTAAGTTCCCCTGAACAATTTTGTAATTATTCAATGATTACCTAATTTTCATCACTCCCACAGTGTTGTTGAGCCATTGTCCATCACATTTATTGAGCGCTGATTTGTTGCTATTTTCATTATGACATTGTGGCTAAACACTTTAATATGAAACTCTCTATTTATAAAGAAATAAACTTTGGTTTTCCAGCCAAAGTATGTGCTTGAACCCACGAGGAAGGATAGATTCAGCGCAGATGGGCACCTTAAACAAATTTAGAGCATTTGACTTGAAATTTGGCACACATGACCACTATGGTATATAGATATGGAAACAATGTGGTGAGCAATGCGTTGCCATGGTAACAGCTTTTTTTAAACCAAAAAACATACAAAAATATTGTGGATTCAGCTAACTTCCTTTAGTCTTCGAGCATTTAGCTAGAAATTTGGCACAAAAGACCACTGTGGTATGTAGATGTGTAAACGTATTCTTTCGTAAGTGTCGATCAATGTGTTGCCATGGTAACGGCATATTTTGAATGAAAATCATACAAAAATATTGTGGATTCAGTTAACTCCCTCACTCTTTGAGTAATTGGCTTGACATTTGGCACATGCAACAACTTTAGCATATAGATGTGCAAACTTAATCTTTCATCAACGGTGAACAATGCGTTGCCGTGGTAACAGCATCTTTTCACTAAAATGCATACAAAGATATTGTGGATTCATGTAACAACCTCAGTCTTTGAGCATTTAGCTTGAAATTTGGCACACCTGACCACTATGGTACGTACATGTGCAAACTTAACCTTTCGTCATTGTTGATCATTGTGTTGCCATGGTAACAACATAGTTTGAATGAAATTCATACAAAAATATTTTGGATTCAGGTAACTCCCTCAGTCTTTGAGCATTTGGCTTGAAATTTGGCACATGCAACCATTGTAGTTCAGAAATATGCAAACTTCATATTTCATCATTAATCTGTTGCCATGGTAACGGTGCATTTTCCATGAAAATCATACAAACATTTCGATTCTCCTGTCTCTGTTTAGAGCATTTTGGCTTCAAATTTGGCACATGTTACCTCTACATTACCTAGATGTGCAAAAAATCTTTTGTCAGTGTGGAAAATGTGTTGCCATGGTAACAGTATATTTTGCATGAAAATGATACACTAATGTGAATTCAACTAAACCCCTCACCCTTTTAGCATTTAGCTTGAAATTTGGCACATATGACGGCTATGATATAGGGCCTATAGTTGTGCAAACTTCATTTTTTTCTTAATGTCCAACATTGTGTTGCCATGGTTACACAATTTTTAGTAAAAACCATAGAAATCGTCAGTTTATCTATCTTGCTCACTCAGTTTTTGAGCAATTGATTTGAGAGGTGGAACAGTGCATTGCCATGGTATTTTTTTTTCTTTATTAAAAAGTAAGAAAAAATAATCCTGGTTGAGCTAATTCCCTCAATTGTGGGTGGGGGTATATTAATCACAATGAGTGATAATTCTAGTTAAAAATTCAGATTGCATCACTTCAACATAGTGCTTTGTTACGAGATATGACATCAAAGTAATTAAGAAACTAGTGGTCCATCTCACTTGAACAGTCTCTTGAGATGGTTCCCTGTCATCAGTTGAGATTGATTCTTAAATATCAATAGATTAAGCAGGAATTTGTATATTCTTTTGTCAAACATTTTGTCTACCAAAATGCAGTATGGAAATGTACTTATGTAAATCCATTTCAGACAATCGATATTCAAGGAATTTTAGAAGTAAGTTTAGAATGTTAACTGTTATTTGAGCTTCTTAATGTTTTAAGGTGAATTTACTTCAGAGTTTACATAGATCTTGCTCCCTACTGTTATATGTAATACAGTTTGGATTCAATTGTAAATTTTCCCTACGGAATAGTGGAAAAATTAGGGAAGTCTGGTAAGAAGTAAGGAAATGTAACACGTTTTCAGAAAACATTTCTTGACTAGTCCGTATGAATATGCAAATACATGCAGGTGAAAAGTGTAAAAATTTTGAAGGAATGACATCATCAATTCCCTCATTTGGACGTTCGTAAAGACTGGACAAGATCTGTTTTCTGGAAATGTGTGAAATTGAAAAGAGGCATATCTTCCTTATTTCGTAGCTGATTTTCATAGTCTTTACACCATTCTGTGTAGGGAAATTTCTTCTCTTTTCTAATTTGATTACACTAATTTTGGCCTTTACTTCCCTCTTGATTAAATTTATACTATGCATCATTCCAAAAAATCAAATAATTCTTTAAATTGCATGCATGGGACGTACAAAGCGTGTAAATCTAAACGTCAACTTAATGGAGGCTGTATTGTTTATTACACAGCATCATTTCTAAAATTTAAGTTATTAGAATTCATATATAATCTTACATTTGTTCATAGTTTCCATCTTACGACTTAACGATGCTCACCAGGGAAAGAAATACATAAAATGAAAGTGAATCAAGTCGTATGGAGTCATCTTGCAAGATTTAAAAAAAAAAAGTGAAAAAAGTAATCTATTTGGCAATGAAGGTTCCAGTCGTCTAGTAACTTGTTTACAGAACACAGTGAAAGAAGCATCAGTAACATGAATGTGAAGATGTGACCATCTGAGACTATTGCAAAATATGCTCTGTTTTCATCATGTCGTATTTCATTTTTTCTGGAGCCTACATGTGTATGACAATCATCTCTATATTTTGTAACTTATCGATGTTTGTGAAAAATGCATCAGTTTGATTTTTTAAAAATAAATAGACCTTTACATGTGAAGAAAGTGCATCAATTGGCTGTCATTTTCAGTAGTCTGAGTTTAAATCCATGATGGATTTATTTGAAATAAATCCAAGGAAGGTTTAAAATAAGTCTTTTATCGTTTAAATCCAAGCTGGATTTATTCTAAAAACAAGTCTGAGAAAGATTTAAATGTAATCTAATAAGACTTAAAAAATAAATCCTATAGACTTGAAATTTAAGTCGAACATAGACTTAAATTTTTAAATCCTAGCTAAGACTTACTTTTAAGTCCTAAGGTTTTGTCCGTATCTACAGTCCGCTAGGACTTAAAGAAATAAATCCTTAGGACTTAAAAATAAATCCTAGAAATTAAGAGAGTAAAGAGGACCTAAAAAGGTTGTGGTTACTACAGTTCACTGTTTTTGAGACTGGATAGAGCTTAATTAAACTAACCTACAAGTATTTATACGCTGTACACGTTCATTTCATAGCTTTTTGATATGCTGAGATATAATACATCCATAATGATTATGATGTGAATTTCATTGTGAATGTATTACTCTTTCACTATAGTTGAATAGACATAAGCATTGTCGAATTTCATACTTAAAATCGTCGTTGATAAGACCCGGTTGTCTTTTATCAAGAGAGTGACAGATTTTTTGCCGGACATAGCACCAACTGCATACCAGGAAGCAGGATTTCAAATAGGCCCTATTAAATGATAATTGATGGCTTGAATTCTACACTAGGTCTCCGAGCTAGAATGATAGATTTGAACCCAATGTCGATTCATTGTCATATGATAAATGTATACAATCAGAAGTATTGGCCCATAGATGCCATCACAGACGCTTTAAAGGGGATGGCTAGTAACTGATCAGTGGGAATCAGTGGGAATGCTGGGGATGATTGTTGCAATCCTTGTGGGATTCATTTAAGAGTACATTATATATCTATTGTTGTGTGAAAATTATTTCCTTCAGAATGGTCTCATATTCAAGTAATGTGCAATTTAATGTTTCCAGGTTTGCGTGCCTGGTCGCGAAATTATTTTTCCCGCATAAGTTCCGGACCCCAAGTCTAAAAACTTAAATTTATTGACGGAATAAACGGCAATATAATGTGAGATTCTATTTGTATTACATGCAATACTTTCGGTGTGTTGAAAATTTTAAAAGTTCAATAATTCAATTAAGAAATGTAGTACCCCCCCCCCCAAAAAAAAAAAAAAAAAAAAAAAAAGAAGCAAAAAGTGGGATTTGAAGCAAAAAGTGGGACTCGAATCTGGGACCTCGAGTGTATGAGTCTGAACGTATACCATTTGCCACACGAGATATCGCTGGAAGCAGACGTTCTTTTTCCATTCTTAGAGCGTCTTGTTAATGATTACGTCATACGGTCTAATGAATATTCATACATTCTCTCACGGGGTCCGGAACTTATGTGGGAAAGATAATTTAGCTGCCTTGTCAGTGACGGGGCATTAATCTGCACATTACTTGAATATGAGACCTTTCTGCAGCAAATAATTTTCACACAACAGTAGATATTATAATGTACTCTTAAATGAATCCCACAAGGATTGGAACAATCATCCCCCAGCATTCCCACTGATACCCACTGATCGGTTACTAGCCATCCCCTTTTAAGGGACACTTCTCTCTATGATACTGCATACGCCATACTATTTAACGAGTCTAAATTATCTCGAATGGGACTTCTCGACCATTTCGTAAGTGCGGAGTGCAGTACTGACAAGAGAAATGTATATGTGCACGTCACATTCATATCAGGATCAGAGTCAATATTTTCGCGTGTCTTTAAATTCGCGAATATATATCACCTGACTCGCGAAATATTCGGGGTATACAGTATTCAAGAAGACTTTTTTTATTTTTTTAAATTTTTTTGAATTGAAATCAAAATTGAAAATTGAGAGAGACGTTTGACGTCACTAATCACACAAAAAGGAAAGTTTCATTACATCAGGCAGAAATGTCCTGGAATGTCAAAGTTTCACAAGTTCTCAAGAAGCCGCGATTTCTGTCTTGTTGACATATCCCATTATTGCTGATGTTATTCGCCTACCTCATTTTCTTAAGAGCAGAGTTATAGTCAAATCCGAGGGGGGGGGGGGGGGTGGGGTGGGGGGGGGGGGGTGAACGTGTCACTTACAACAACTATATGGATGATCATATTTGAAACTATCCACTTCAGCAATACAACAACAGTATAATGGAATGAGAGGGATGTAACATATGTAATCATAATTTATTATTAATCTATATCGAAAATATGTAATGAAATCAGGCCAAAAGGAGAGTTGTGATACTCAAACGACAATTAGGTATCGTCCCAATTATTTAGCACACGCTGTATCAGTATAATTATGTAAAAGCATAGCGTGAAACATTCCGTCAACTTTTGATTTTTTTTTTCGTCTGAGTTTGATGAAACTGTTCTGCTTGTTTGAAATCATATTCTTTGATCGAAATGAGCTCCAAAATATGGTTGAGTTTCATTATGAAGAGAGCACAAACCATGTGATCTGCATGTGTTTTATTTAGCTGTGTGCATGCATTGATCCCCATTACTTGGACGAACGGAGAGCATGTACAAAATGAAATATGTAATGACAGTAACAACGTATACTCTGTGCCAAACAGCATTCGGCACCATTGGTGAATTTTTATGTCGCAGAATGTTATGTGACAGGGGTCACAGAGCGAACGCGCTCTTGATTGACCTTTTAACCTACACTCTTAGAAAAAAAGGTTCTTTTGAGCACCATTAAATGGTTCTCAGCACTGTCACAATAGCGACACCCTTTTAGGTGCTCGTGAGAACCTTTTTGAAATGGTGCTTGTCGGCACCTTCTGCAAAAGGTGCCCATTAGAACCTTTTTCCCGATGAAATGGTGCTCGTAAGTACCATTTAAAAGGTGCCCATGGGCACCTTTTTGACTAAAGATGGGCACCTTTTTGACTCTTTTCAAAAGGTGCTCATGGGAACCATTTCATTGGAAAAGGTTCTAATGGGCACCAATGTTAAATGGTGCTGACAGGCACCATTTAAAAAAGGTTCTCACAGGCTCCAAAAAAGGTGTCGCTATTGTGACAGTGCTGAGAACCATTTAATGGTGCTCAAAAGAACCTTTTTCTTTTTTCTTAGAATGTAGTATATGAATTGATGTCTGTGTATTTTTGGTGTGTTTCACATGCAGTGCTGGTAAGATGCTTCACTGGCACCATTCTTAAAGGTACATTACCTATCTGCATTGAAAATGTGCATCACAAACTCATTTGAAATGAAATGAATTCATCTGAATTTCATCTCATCAGTCAAACATACGTTCAAAACATGTATATTAGCGATACATTAGCATGTCATACATTATCATTGACACTGGAAAAAAAAGAGCAAGGATAACACACCCATGCACACACAGTTTCACAAGCATGAATACATGTACATGACATTCACCAATATTTTTTTCATGAAACATTACTCAATAATTGAAAACCATAGAAATTTGCTCTTTCACGAATTCGCAGAAATGTATTTATTTACCATAACTTTTACAATCTAAAGGTGAGGTTTGTATTTGTCATGTTATAATTTGTCAAATATTCTTAACAAAATATTTTCATTTGTTCACTAATTCTTTTTCCACAATATTTGTCATTTGTGTACCGAGCAGTTCTTGAAACACCATCACACATCTCTGTACAGATGATATGAAATAGCAAGAGGTGAATCAGGCTTTTGAAATACATAACAAAATTTCTAATTCTCTGTGAAATAATTCCTGCATGAATGAGATACAGTAATTGTGTCAGTCTTAAGATAGGCAGAAGTCAAGTACATTACTTAAGTAGTATGAGGAACTTTTTCCACATGTTTGCTAGTTTGTTCGGTGTTGGCTTTTTTTTTTTCTTTTAAAGCATACTTGTCCTAAAAGCAACTATAAAGGGCAGGAAAACAATTCCATTAAACAGGACCTTTGGTATTGTCACAGAAAACATACATTATATTGCTGGTATGATACTTGGGATACACTAGGATAAGCTTTACACTTCTTCACTTTACATTCATAACGTCGAGTACTTGAATTAACTTATCTTTGTTTATATACGAGTGACCTTTTTTGTTGTTGTTCTGCAATTTGAAAGCACCATAGACACATCTATACAACTGCAAATACACGAAGAGTATCAATTCAGGTTAATCATGACTTCTGACAATTTACAGCATGTCCTACGAAAACACACAAACACACACACACACCCAAAAAGAAGAAAAGAACACATTGTTTATAATGTGAAGGATAATAAGAATCCCAAGGGGAAAAGAGCTAGGATACCACACCCACACAGTTTCACAAGCATGAATGAACAAAATTCCTCAACCATGATTGAAAATATGTAACATTTGGAATCAATAAAAATTTACACGTTTTTTAAAAGCAGAGCAACAAATTCATTAGAGTAAACTATGATGCAGGCCTAAAGCTGAGGTTTGAATTTGCTGTCCTATAACCTGCCTATGACAATAATATGTTGTTAGCATTTGTCATTTTGTTCACCAAATTTGCCAACAGTCTTCTATACACCACCACCACATACATGTACATTTTGTGTGTCTGCAAAAGCAATATAAACTGGTGACAAGAGGTGCATCAGTGCTTTGAAATAAATTACATAATCTTCAATTCTCTACACAATACGTAATTCCTGCGTGGGTATAAATGCAATAAGTTTTACCAGTCTACGTGCAAACTTTAAAAGTGTGAAGAAATCGACCACACAATGACTGGAGAAGTATAAAGAACATTTTCCGTTTGTGCTTTTAAAGTTTAGAACTATGAATGACTCCACTTCTCACATTGGCATCTGGTCTGATCTCATTATGTCTACCCCCCCCCCCCCCCCATACAGTTGATTCAAAGCTGTTAAATGCAATTTATAGTGAAACATTATCACTGGTACATTGTAAGTTGCAAATGAAGAGTTTGTTTGCAAAAACCGATAAGTCCATAGTTGCCAAATGGAGATATTTGCGATTAAAGGTCAAGAAAAATAAAGAGAATAATAAAAAAATCTTTGCTTCTTTTGACCATAACTTTAAAAATGTACCTTTATATGTAGTGGCCAATGTATCATTTAAAAGGTATTATTTTGTACTTTATGACAGAGACCGTACTTCAAAATCTTCAAAAATGAACTTATCGGTTTTTGCGAACTCTTCAAATACTGTATTGGGATCATAACAAAACATATGTGACCCTCCATCACACAAACCAACAAAAAGTCGCATGATATGAATATTTGGTTGACGGCAGATTCTGAAAGAGCAGCTATAAAATACACTATAAGTCAATGCAAACGGACTTACCTACCCTATCTACATATTTCTCAAAGGTTTTCTCTGGCAGCATCAGTGTTTTTTCTTTGACTCAGCTCATTCTTAGCAAGCGTAGGTTTCTGGTCGATGCTGTCAACGGGTTATCGGGCTAAAATTGTCGTTCTGATCGATGTATTCTTTTGGTCACCCAGATCATTCTTGACTAGACCAGGGTTCTGTTTGATGCTGTCAACAGGCTATCACGGGCTGTCATTCTGATCGATGTAATAGCCACACAGCTCATTCTCGACTAGCCCTGGCCCGGGTTCTGGCTGATGTTGTAAATGGGCTATCCCGGGCTCTTATTCTGATCGATGAATTCTTGTGGCCGCCCAGCTCATACTTGGCTAGTGTTAAGCCTATGGTTCTGGCCGATGTTGTCAACGGTCTGTCACAGGCTGTCTCTCTGATCAATGTAGAGTCTACCTTTTTCCCTAACCGCACCAGCGACCCAAACACGTACGTTCTGCTTCATCGTCCCGGCCGGAGTTTCTTGTTCCCTGGTTTCTGTGCATGTTGGTGTGTCCACGTCCCTGACATATGAATTGAAAGAAACAATAGACCTACACCGCATTAATAAAACAAAGTCATGCTATAATTCGATAAACAGAACACGGCATTATATGACGTGACTCCTTACTTAGAACAAGCCTGAAAACATACTGAAGAGATTTTGACCTAACAGTTAGGCCTACTCTGGGCTGTAGACAGACCTCTATTGGCTCTAACGTTAACAATGACAGTTATAACTTATCGAACAAAAGTTATTGCATGTAGAACGGTTACCGACCGGTATTAGACGTCTATAGACCTTACCCCGGGGCGCTCCTTGTACACAGTTATCTTTGCGTTCGGCGTTCGGGCTGTGTTTCGGAGTTAGCAGACTCTATTTTAACAGGCATAAACGTTACATGCAGGCCTACCTAGCTAAGTAACTTAGCCCGGCCCAGTCGCTGTAAAAACGTGACAGCCATGCTCCGGCCCCGCACGGCGTCTGTTCGGGCTAGCCCATGGGCCATTGCTATGCTAAATTTCTAATTGTAAAGTGTTAGGCCTAACATGTTATTGTTAGATCTGGATCTACTGTACCTGGAAAACATTACACAAGATAGCAGCTTCGATCAAATTAGATCTAACATTAACGTTAGGATCTAGCTAACCGTTAAAGGCTAATCACTGACTGAAAACGAAAACTGAGTGATGAATCTAGGGCCTAACTTGATTTTGTACCAACGACTGTCATCTAAAAATGAGATAAAACCACATTAAAACTAAAAATCTTACCTATTCTGCTAAATTGTGATGACTGCCATGGCGAAAATGAAATTGACAGTGACACGTTTCCAGTCCACTTCAGACAAAATTAATGTCTAACGTTACCGGGTGCCGTTCGTTTGATGGGTGTGATACTGGTGATGCATAGACCTAATGTACGGTGTGTATGTGTCTACGTACTATAGCCGTCTGCTGCTGCTTATCAGCTATATGCATGCATATTGCATTGGCACTCTCCTGCCGCTGTTATGTGGTGGTGATAGGTTTGCATAGGCAAGGCGCAGGCAGGCAGCACAGGGCTAAATATAGCCGCGGCGCGTGCCGCGGCGGTTACATAGTCCTACAGTGCAGTACTAGTATGTGTACGTTTACGCGTACGCATATCTGATCGAGCGCTAAAATTGGATCGTGGCAGCTGTCAGTTGGCACGCAGCCAAGAGAAGTCATTAGTCTACGATAAAAAACAATATGTACCTTTTTATTATCACAGCAGTAGAAACACATACAATATGTTTGTACCAATACCACAGTTATGGTTTAAACTTATATCTGGCATTCGAATAGACAGCAAGGGGAAAAATGAAAGTGGACCTAAAGATATTGTTTGACCTGCAAGAGTACCGCAAATAACACTCGGGGTCTGGGTCGCATACTAGCAAATGGTGACGAACGGAACCATTTCGATTGGGAACCATTTATAGGTGCTCATCGGAACCATTTTGCGAGAACCATCTGACAAGAACCATTTTGGAGCCGACGAGAACCATTTGAGAACCTTTTTTTCTTAGAGTGTATATAACATTTTTATTCAAATTACATGCATGCCACTATAATAAGACAGGTTGTTCCTGACAGCAACTCAAAGCTTGCTATACAGACTAATTATTTGTTCGACATAGCAACAACTAATACATGCAAAGGGCATTCCGAGTATTCTAATGATTGGAGGCCCTATAAGAAGGATCGAACAGCTTGTCACCAGGGGTACCTGTTAAAGAGGACAAATTCTATAAATTTGAAAGTATTACCATATTAGAATGCTTTGCAGGTATTCTACGAAAAACATTTATCTACATCTGGTGATTCAGCATGAATCTATACAGTCATGCTATCAAAACAATATTGTTCATGGGCCTGCAGACTTGTATACCAAAGTGGATGTTTCGCCGTTTTCACGAGGGTCTCGTAACCAATGGTAACGGGCTATTCATTACACTGTTAAATTCACCTGTTCTTTCCAAATTCAACCCAGGAATCTGGACTGCATAAGCTGTTATGCTGTCTCAGCTGCTGGGCTCGTTTCTTGGTTGTTGCTGATATGCAGAAAAAAAAAATGTGGATATTATGTAACCGTGGTCTTATAAATCCTCGCACGTTGATAAAAGTATAATTCTATGATAACATAAAATTTTTCTTCATAATAAGGATTATAGTGACCGTCTTTCTGTGTTTTATTTAATGCATTGTCTTCCACAAATTTCATACTTAGACGGCATATTAGACCTTGTATGACCGAGGAGGTACTAGGCTCGCCTAGTACCTCCTTGGTATGACACAATGTGCCATCAGGATCGACCGGTCTATATAATGTTCATACTGATATTATATTCAAATTTGGATATATAGCTTTCCTCTGGTGACCGAGCCACATGCCATTCCACCCTTCTGCACATACACTTTAAAGGGACTGTACAGTACTGGTTGAGGTGGGGATTCATGTTTTGAACATTCCTAAGTGAGATAATGAAAAGCCTCTTATGAAATATGAAAGAGCATGTAATTTTAAGAAGGATTCAACGTTTATTTGATGAAAATTGGTTTTCAAATGGCTGAGATATCCAAAAAAGTTTTAATGATAAAAGGCGACATGCCACAACTTTATTAGGATCTCTTTGTTTCACCTTGTTTTTGGATATCTCAGCCATTTCAAAACCGATTTTCATCGAATAAACTTTTGATACCCCTTAGAACTGCATGCTCTTTGACATCTCATAGAGTGGTTTCTGAATATCTCGCAAAACGTTAAAAGCTAAATCCTCACCTCGACCAGAACTGTACACACCCTTTAATGCATTACATTATACTTGAAGCCAGTCTGCATGCATAATTTGTTGCTATGTCGGGTCAAGGGGTTCAAGAGACAGAACTCCAATTTGCCGTTATTCAAATAGCTATCAGTTTCTGTGAATGCACTTGAAGAATTCCACAGTTGCATTTTGTGCCTTTTCATGGTTGGAATTCAATGCCCGGGACATAATTACAATTACAGTCAAATCTGTCTATAGCGGCCACCCAAGGGAAACGGAAAAAGTGGCCGTTATAGACAGTTAATCCAACTTTGTGCACTTTGCTTGCATGCACATGTATCATCGTTGTATCCTTACATGTATTATGTATGTGTGTACGTATACGCACATACCGTGCCGTTTCATGCATTTAACCATGCCGGTGTATATGAAATTTTGCACAGTAGTATGTGTTTTGTCGTTTTTGTCGCTTTACACGTGTGTCTAGTGCATTATTTTGACTAAATGAGGGATGATTGCAGCGGTGGCGATCACTGAACGTTGCCCGCACGGCCACAAGGCAGAAAAACATGCTGAATTATCGGCTCGGCTACGGCTCCATTGGATTTTTGGCCGCTATAGACAGGTTAAAATCTACCGCGGGAAACACAATTTGTGGCCGCTGGCCGCGTTAGACAGGTGGTCGCTATACACAGGGTCTTTAACATTGCTTCTCTCTCGGGGGGGGGGGGGGGGGGGATATTTCAGTGGCCGCTATAGACAGGTGGTCGCTATAGACAGGTGGCCGCTAAGGCAGGTTTGACTGTATCTGCCCAATCTGAAGACTAATTTAAAACGCTATAAACACAATGTCGGGATATTTTGCTTGTTGATTTATTACAGCATGAAATGAATTTCAAAGCATATAAAACCAAAGTAAATTCTGTCAACCTTCTTATAAAGGTATAATACATAAAAAGTGAATGCGTTTGTAAATTGGTTTATTGAGCTCATATCATTGATGGATGTTGTAAACACAACACTGTATGATTTGTGCCGAAACCTAAGAAATGAAATGAAATGAAATGAAATGAAATGAAATGAAATGAAATGAAATGAAATGAAATGAAATGAAATGAAATGAAATGAAATGAAATGAAATGAAATGAAATGAAATGAAATGAAATGAAATGAAATGAAATGAAATGAAATGAAATGAAATGAAATGAAATGAAATGAAATGGCTTTATTCAAAAAGACATCCTGATGATTGAACATCTAGAATTGGTTATACTGGTTACACGGTTTTTGTATTCATATTGATTAGGATGAGGAATAAGAATGTTTTCAAAACCCATGACAAATCACAATGAGCATGCATGGATGATGACATATAATTTAGCAGCTTCAAGAAGAACGCATGATTAGGTTCGCAATATAAGGAAGCAGGACAAATGAAGAAAGCATGCATATATTCTACACATCAGGTGATCTTGTGGTATTGTAATGGTTACAGCGCTATACTGGAATACGTGAGTCTCCTGAATGCCATCATCATTGTTCATCTTAGACCAATTCGGTTTGGGTACTTCATTTCTAACTATAGGGGATTCGAGTATGCCTAACAAAAGATAATTTATGCACTGACATAACAACGCACCTGGCTCATTGAATAACAAATTGAAAGTGCTTTTGTTCTTCTTAAGAAGCCCGCAAACCGAACAAACACTATGTCGAACATCAGGTCTATGATTGTGATCTATGTGAGATGTGGATTGTGCATTATGAAGGCAGACATAGAAAATATAACATGCAATAACTATATGAAAGGATATCTCAAGTTATGGGGACCGATAAATCAGTTTGCCCAAAAAGTGGGAATCTACAAGGTTGCCATATTTCTACCATCTTCAAAGCTCGAAGTGAAATTTTGGAATGAAATGAATGATAGAAATAAAATTAATGACATTTTGGTACAATAAGCCAGTTCGGGGTTAGCTCATGGGCACATCGGTGTTTTACAGATGACCTTTCTTCTTTCTCAGTTGATTAGGCACTCCACAAGTTTTCAAGCGAGAGAATGTATTTCAGCTTACCCGACGTAACAATTTATGGAATTCATCAGTCATGTTCAAACAAAGACTGAACTTGCGTAGACCAGGTGACCAGAATGATCCATCAATTAGCACTTTGGAAAGCATCCATTCATTTTTTCGCATTGAATGTAACAATCTTTTTTCTATTGACATTGTCAAATACCGCTTTTGCTGCCAGGTGGATGTGCTGGCAAGCACCACTCATAATGATCACTTGAATAATTATTACATCACAGATGCTTATCTCAGTGAATAAAAAACCAACATGCTCTGTCGGTACTGATGACCCTTTTCTGCTCATACTCAAAGTGGAACCCCGAATTGGCTTATTGGCTCCCAGGAACGAAAATCTCATCGCGCCGGGTGGGATATGCAATCCAGTGTGGTTGTTACTGGGATCTATAGCATACGACACTGCTGGGTGTATTCAAATAAATATGCATAAACACTGAATATCCATCCACTGTCCAAAGGTGATCTTATCTCAAAGGGGCAACCTCAAGCTTCTTAAAAAGCTAACTCAAAATTGATGCTCGTCCTAAATCTGTCACGATAAAGATTAGCATTTTTATACAATTTTTACATTTTTTATACAAAAAAGAAAATAAATTTGAGGCATGCAGGTACGATTGTACACAAGAAATGCGCATTTGGACAAGTGCTCGGAGTATAAAGAAATATAAGTAACCCTCTAGACTAGCTTGAGGATTTGCAAACATCACAGTTCACAACCATCCTTTTGTACTTCGTTTATTATGTATTTATTTCATATTAAGCCAATATAGTTCATCATTTGCCGTAAAAAGTGTCGTAAATTGTGGTCTTATAGTGTATTGTTTCATGGATGAGTTGGGAGGTACTGCTCACATGTTATTTTCAATACAAAAACAGATGAAGTGCACGAAAAACAGCAACAAAGAAAGAAATGCCCTGATAACAGCACATAAATGGGTAAAGCCGGTTATGCTCAAACCGGACTTATGTCACATTCCAAGCGTTTTCTCACTCTCTTCTGTAGGGCCTAAATCTCATTTTCTATATAGTGAGTTGTAATTCAACCAGTACACCATGAAAATTTGCATTATTCACTCTCTTACTTTCATGCTTGAGTGTAAATGATTATCATCTTGAAACTTTGCTGTAAAAAAAAAAAACAATCGTAAAATACATTTGTAATATATATGTACACTAATGTATTGCAAAATGTGTTTCACTTTTTTTCACAGCAAAGGTTCAACATAATAATCACTTACACTCAAGCATGAAAGGAAGAGCGTGAATAGTATTATATATACGAATATTATTAGATATAATTATATAGAGAGATAAATAGATAGGTAGATAAATAAAACATATGCCCCATGTAAACATCTCTGCGAGCATGTGTGAATTTGTTCATTCAATTGTTTATCTTTATCATTAGCCTTTGTCTTGAGTATCTGTGTTATCACCAGCCTAAGGGTCCCAACTGTCTTATCGCCGCATATAGTCCTATGTCCGAGGAGTCCAGACAACTTTACAATCGCACTTCAAGATAAAATTACCAGGGGGAGGGTATATGCCTTGTATTTGCCTATCGGATTAAAGATTTCTCTACAGCAAAAGAAAAAAAAATAGGGAAAGAAAGAAGGAAAAGAAAAAGTTTGTTAATCTCGATTATCTCAATAATCTTGATATAGGTGTATACATAGGGCCTACATTATGTTGTAATATAATATATATGTATATATATATATATATATATACATATATATATATATATATATATACATTATATACACACATTTGTCTATTTTCATATGGACCAACTTACTAGTATTATGCATTAGAAATGAGACAATGATGCGAGGGTTATTACATCGTCAAGGAGCGCGCTAATTTCGGAAGAAACAATTTACTAAGTATACTGAACAGGTTGCTATAGATTTGTCATACGATTGAGGCGTTGACTCGCTCCTATATATAACGTTCCTCGAAATAATCAATTTATCACTCTTCCATCTTTTTAGGTGCATTACCAAGGGATGACTGGAAGAAGCTTTGGCTTTGCCTCCGCCAAAGAAAAGAACACAATACCTGATGGAATTCTTTGTGGGTTTAGAGTTTACTCTCTTGTTAACATATGAAAAGATATGCCCAGAACCGCGACGGCGAGGAGAAAAAAGAAGAAAAAGGAGAAGAAAAAAAGTTCTCTTCTCGGCAGAGAATACGGATTAGTGGACAGGGCTATTCACTGTCCTGTATGGGGGAATCCGAGCTTCGATCTCATCACTCGTTGGGACGTAAAAAAAAATGCTATCCGATTACTACGGAACAATCCACTACACAAAAGGGGGGAATTTCTCAAAATCTTGTGATGTTTTATGTATTGCTGAGAATAAAATCCAGTCTTTGAATATCCAAATTGATATATTGTAACAATATAAACATTTTGCACTGTGTGTTGTAATGTCTTGAATAAATAAGAATGATTCAAGGTACAAAATTTAGGATATCACCTAAAAAATTATGGAAAGGTCTAAGCCGAACTGCTATCTGATTCTAATTCAATCTTCTATCTAGCTTGCTCCATAGATGTTGCACGCAATAGAAATCGAACTGTGCATGCGTATTGTACCTGCTCGCTAGACCTGTACCTAAGCTTCTTGCATACACCGCCGAATGCACGGTGGCATACACGCTTGCACGCCTTCGACCGTCTGCGTACACCGTAATCTCGGATACCGTTATTTCACCACTCCAATCGAACACTCAACAGCACCTCGTTTGGAACTAGCTGTGTGTTGTGCTCATCATCACAGTGCACTGCAGTATTCATGCACGGAGCGATTCCACTGCAGCAGCAGCAGCGGCGGCACGCACTGTGAATACATTCGGTGTCATAGCGGCATGCACGAAGTGAACGACGTGCGACTCTTTTCGCCATGATGAGACGTCGACCAGAAGATCTGACATTTGTGTGGAATAATAGGCCTTCGCGGCCACAACATTAGCGGAATATATGAACAATGTCTAGGGGACTAGAACTTTATTTGAGAATTTTATTATGGACAATATGTGTTTGTGTACCCGCCGCTGTCGCGGGAGGAAGTATTACTTCTGCGCGATGTCGTTCGACGTGCCTTAGTGCCCATGTGAGTATACAGCCTCCTGCCGCGCCGCAATCCCAGTGCATGCAGATAGATGCAGAGCTCTGCAATGTAGACTGCATACATAGTTTCTGTAGTAGGAGGCTCTGTTGCTTGGATCGGATGTGTGTTGGCTTGGTTGGTTGGCTATATATAAATGTACATGAATGTGTATTAGAACAGGACTGTGTGTTCAATCAAGAACATCTTTCACAATGCAGTTTGCTTGTTTTGTAGTGTAGACTGTCTCTGCTTCCCGAATATTAAATCAGGTGATAATTAGAATTGCATCATTTTTTTTTTATTTCGTATTTTCGAGATCCATCGAGTCAGTTTCCTCCAAAAGTAAATAATTTTACTCTAAAAACGAAGTAAATTTAACATTACGTACCACCGCCAGGTCGAGATCCAGCCGTGCAGCAAGAAATGTAGCGTTAACTTGTCTTCTGACAGTGCTGTTTATTAAATACGCGTTAGTGATCTACAAACGTAGGATTCAAGGAAGGTTGTCTACTCTAGACCTGGTTTCAATTCAACGTTTCACTGTCCAATGCCAGCAGCAGAGGCAACTTCCATCCTCGGTTAAAATTTACCTAATCATGAATAATCATTTGACATCGGTAATTTCTATAACATCTTGTCGTATTGTTGCGTTGAGAATTTGTCAAACCACACCTGTGATGTGCTACATGTTTTCGTTTGATATGGCAGTGCAGTGTATGTTGTTTTTTTTTCCCCAAGGAGGTACCGTACTATAGTACCTTCTTGTTTTTTCCACAGCGCTGTAGCTATGAGGCAGAAGAACGAATTGAGTTGGTATAATATGTAGCTGCTCATTGCAGAGTCGTCTACATGTATACTCCTACACCAAAGCAAAGTGTCTTTTTAATTTCATCCACTTGGAAGTCAAAGACAGCACTCGACTTTCTTCCAAGTTCTACACTACTCTGTCACACATGTCTAATCTAGTGACATACTGTCATGCAATGATGCATGTAGTCGTTTCTACTGCTATTTAGAAATTTATGCGTGAATGTCTGAAGATTGCTTCTTTAATTCAATTTGTAGACATTCTAAAGTGATGATATGCTGTGTCGGCCATTTGATATGGCATGACATCAGAGTACAAATGTATGTAGAGTGTCACAGAGTATCAGTGTATTTTCTGTATTAGCTTTCATGCTGCTGTGCCACAATTGGATGTTGATTCAGTCCATCCACAGAAATTTAAGGACAAGTTGGTCATGTTTAATAATCATAGAGAGGTTGAGATATGGTTTAAGAAGTTTCATCTTAAATTTGCATTCTTGAGTCATTTTATCCTTGTGCTGCAAACAGACTTGAGCTTTTTCATTTGAAATCCATTCCTCTTGCAAAATTCTAAGGGGGAAACTGTCAGTTTGATTCATGTAAAAAGGTAGGCCTGCGTCTGTATAATGGCTTTACTGTGTGTGCGCATTCTACTGCAGATTACATTAGTATGCTACCTGTAGATAGATGTATACATATCTGTGCAGTACAGTGTACACTTGTATGCAATCTAAACCCAAAGTTAGGTACTGGTAATTCTACAGCAGATTACATTGGTGTATGCTGCCTGCAGATGTACACATACAAGTTTGTACGTTTGCAGTACAGAGTACACTTGTAGGCAGTCTAACCCTAAGTTACTTTCAGATAATTCATTTATAGATTTGCTTTCTCTTATTTGAATCGTCTGCAAATGATTTTAGTGCATACTGTATGCAATGAATCTTCTGTTCTGAAGCAACAATTTGAAAAACATTTAAGTAACAGATGATATTCCAGTTTTTAAATCAAACACCATCCATTTATCTTTGTGCAAAGCTCTGGTACACAATCTTTGTAAAGCTGCCAGATTGGGTTGTTTGATGTGAGAAGTATGTATTTACAGTGTCTTTCATTAAGTGTACACAACAGTGTGTGCGCTCTGTCAGCAAAAACTTTCCTTGAAATACCTGCATTGTTTGTTTTGGAACATGCAGTTTAACCGTGCAGTTAATCTCTCTTTGAATTCTTGTAAATTTGGAGAATACATTGGTTTGTTATATTTTGATGTCATGTGTCAAAAGCCTCTTGATATTTGCCCGTTACTTTATTTTATAGAACAAAGGCAGAAGGAAACATCTCTGTAGGAACAAAAAATAATGCAGAGATTAATCCAAGTCACTCATGAAACACAAATTGATTGTACACGTCTGTAGCATGCAGTAACCAAATCTCTGATACAAGTAGGCTACATGGACACGTACCGAACATGAGAACCAGCAATTGTAATACAGGAAAGAATCTTAGTATTTCATGATTTCATAACCAATTCTTCACTGTGCAGTGTATTGCCTATTTACGGTATAATCCCCCTCCTCCCCCCCCCCCCCAAAAAAAAAGGACAAGAATGATTTATGTTTTCATTGTACGTTGTAGTAATTGCTGCAGAAATATTTTTCATTGTATTTTGATGTGACTTTTGTTGCTTATTTTGGTAAATGTGACTGTGATCTGGCCAGGTAATTGTCACTGGGATAGTATGGTGAATATTTTTGTGACAGAATCAGTATACTGTACAGTAGTTGACTATACAAAATATGTAGTTGTACTAGCACAAAACAGGTTCTCTGTGTCATTGAGGATCCTCATTCCCCATGTACATGAAATGAAATTTCTGAAAAACTTTCAAATTGGTTTGTGTGTGCATGTTTAGACTATTTCCATTTGATAACTGTCGCATTTCTTTGCAAACATTTGGAAAAGTTAGCATTGTTACTTCTAAATAGTTCCATTTGTTTGGAACTGAGGATTAAAATTAGTATGACTGTATGCTACCTTGACTCTGTACAAGCGTCGTCGGCGTGAATGAAACCAGTTCTGGTCTCACTGGTTATGGAAGGAGGGGTATGGCGCCCCTTGTGGTTGGTGATGGAGTACTGATACTGGGACTCCCAACCTTCAGGGATGGTGGTGGAACAAGAACATTTGGAGCAGTAATCTGGTCTCAAAAAGGTCTCCAAAATAACCCCACACAATGAATGCAGTGGGTTTCCAGGGCTGGACCTTGTCAGGAATGGCAATTCAGTTCCGTGCTATCGATCTGATATTGATTCTTGACGACAGGTGAACAATGTGTTGAGTAGATCGAGGGGAGAATGAGAGAGGGCAAAATACCAGAGCCACAAATGTCAATTGGAAGAAGGTATTATTATCGCCCATTCATTAACCATTGTTTGGTCACATAATGGAGGAGGTGTGTATGTGTGTGTGTGTGTGCAAACACACATGTTCGCACGCTCAAACATACTTCACAATGTGCTGGGCTTTGCTTGGGACTTTGCAGTGTACTTCAGGCATGTGCTGTCTGTGCTTTAAAAGGTGGTCTACATTGTACAAGTGTATGAAGGCTCTATAATATTGTTATGTCTCTACAACTTTAGCCAAAAGATGAGAACAAAAGGTGTGTTATCCCATGCATTCCCTGTAGGTTTCAAAACTCGATTTTGGCTTATTTCTGCCACTCCCGAATGAAAGTCTAACCATGGAGCTACTTTATTTAATAGTACTTTCATGATCTAACCTACATACAAAATGTACTCCGTCTAGGAGAGTGACAATGCTTGTCACACGGGGATTGTATAGTAAAACATTCCTTTTCCTTTTTTTCCAGAGAAAGGAAAGGCTTCTATCTTACAAGTGTATGTATGCTTGGATTGTGTGAATGTAGCGCATACATGTACTGTACAAGTGATAAACTGCACCAGCACACTATTCAAACTCTATGTCACTGCCACCTGAACGTCCTCCCTGGCCACTTCAAAAGACTGTGTACAAAATTTGGCCAAATAATGTTAGAATACCAAGTGAAATGAATTTGGAGAGTTTCACAAAATGTATATTGTATTTGTTTTTATTAAAGGGATCAAAATGCCTCAATTGGATTCTTTGTTACACTTCTAAAGTACCGGTAATCTGGGATAGTTCACACTATCATTTTTACATTTTGGACAGCAATCACATAGCTTGTGGGCAGGCATTAATTTTAAAAGCTGTAGAAATCAATCATGTATGGCTGACCCAAGAATGTGATATTTACAGTGAGCTGGTATGGTGTGCGCACAGAGGCCATAACCATTGTTTCATGAGGAAGTCGGTCAGTAAGGGGGTAGAACAAGTGACCATTATCCAAGTGGCGATTATTTTGTAATACAAGGTGTAGGAGGATACTGTAAACTGTATGACTTATTTGGAAATGCTAGATCGGGCATGTCCACTCTTCCAGTAACTTGTGTCCGCTAAACTTTGTTGTCTGTGCAGAACCGAGGATGAAGCCATGCGTGTCTGCTCTGGGGGTAGTTTTTTGTGAACAAGTCGGGTTTTTTTTAGCTATTTTCGTATTTTTCCTTCCCATATTTCTTGCTATTGTGTCAGTCGTATCAGATGCTTTTTAACAGCAGACAGGATGTGCCAACTGTGAAGCAGTTGGTGAAAAATGTGTGTGTTTTGCCAATAAATTTTATTTTAAATTAGCCAAGGGAAAAAAAAGTCCTGGTGTTCCCAAACAGTTAAAGGCCATTTACATTTGTAAAATGGCCAAAATGTAATGAAAATAACAGTTCTCTGTTTGTCTGGGGGAAAATACACTGTACATGTAGGTAAAAACCATTAAGAGTGTGCTTGTTATGAAAACTCACCAATTTCGGTGTGTGAACTCTTCTACAATATCTTACGCGTATTTAAAGAAAACACATTTCAGAAATATATGTAGATTGTAGGCAAGTTCTTTTAATGAATGTGAAAGGACTCCTTGTGCAGCAAATTCACCCTCCTCCCTGGGCATAGGGAGGCATGCTATGCACCAAATTTGGCAAGATTACACAGAGTGAGGCATTTGTCATCACAGCAGGGGTGAGCGATAGAAGATATGCTTGGTATCTGCAGAAACTTTTAATCTTCTCTGTATGGCTGCATACATGTTGTACCATACATGTAGCTGAGGGGTTTTCATACAAATCAGATCCATATTAATGTTGGTACGGTATTGGATACTGTACTTGGTGTACAGTTCATCTACAGATTGCATTTTTATTTCAAAACATGCAATATATATTAGCCATCACAGACTTGATAGAATGGGTTGCTCACTGCTGTGATATTTCACTGAGAAAAAAAAAAAAACTTACAGAAAAATCAA
This sequence comes from Diadema setosum, assembly GCF_964275005.1. Classification (NCBI taxonomy): domain Eukaryota; kingdom Metazoa; phylum Echinodermata; class Echinoidea; order Diadematoida; family Diadematidae; genus Diadema; species Diadema setosum. The sequence continues at coordinate 10,072,729 of NC_092705.1, read as the reverse complement.
GAGCAACCTGAAATAAACCTACATTGTATGTGTAGGCCCTACATTATTCAAGTTCCAGATGTGAAGTAAAGTGTAGGATAGGGTGCTCGAAGCAACTTTTGAGTAAAGAGTATAACTTTGTACATTTGCATTACTTGATGAAAAGAGTAGCTTGTAAACTGAAATAAAGACCCTGCAGTTTATTGTACAGAAGATGTGACTATCGTAACATTCAGAAAATAGCAATTTACAATGTATTGTAGGTCTACCATGAAGACAACCCCTGAAAAACCCCAGACATTCCCACTAGCTCACATATTATAGGCATATGGACAAGCGAATGTTTCAGAGCACTCTCTTGATGAGATAAAGGCATGGTGCAGTGATAATTCTGGTGCAATAATATTCTGTGGCATTAAAGTCTTCCATGATCTCGACAAGTGTACAAGTTGTAGACTGTACATTGTAGCCATGTGAGTTTGTGGCATCTTGAGTGTGTTGTTCTAAGCGTGTATACAATGTACATCTTCTTCTGAATTTATCAATTCTAATCTGATCAAAACTGTAAAGGACCTCATAGTTTCACTCTAGTGGATGTGTAGTGAGTGTTTCATATTGGAATTTTCTCATCTACCTGTGTAGTTTTGTGGCAGAAAAGTTTAAATCCAAAACATATGAATACTTTATCAGAGTGAAATAGATCCATTGTATGCTCTGTAGTTTTCTCTTTTGGTTTCCACATGTCCATTATTTAATTATAGATTTTATATTTTTTTCTTTCATTGAAATAAAAAAAGCACACACAAAAAACCTGGGTAAGTACAACCGGTATGTCCTTTAAGGCAAGGCCACCCATCTTGTACGTTATACTTTGACCCCCTCAATTTGTTTGAACGCTGATTAAACTTGCACTTTGCTCTTCCTCTTGTCATGTGACCTGGGAAGTTATTAAGTGTTCCCTTTAACTGCTTCTCCATTCACATAAATTCTTCCTCTCGCCCACATAGCCGGTGCCTTCTCCTGTTGATCTTGAGTACTCAACACTCTGTCAGCTCGTACAATAAAGGCATGAAGAGGTTTACCCGTGCTGAACTAGGCCAGCATGCTCACTGTAAATGGGCGGCTGTGTAGACTGCACGATGTGTGTACATTACATCATAACTTCATTTTGCCCTACAAATAAATGCCTCCTGAATTGCGGAGTGTGATCTGTGTGCCTTTCCCGCTTTTTCCTTCTCACTGTCATCCTGCGATTCTTGCCAAATTGTGTGTAAACACGCACGTGGCAATTGCTGTACACTGTAAAATGGCCGGGCCTTTGAGTTATATGCTATCAAGTAGACTACACTTAAATAATTCTAAAGAAGGGTAATGCTATTGTATATTGCACATTGACTATTCCTGGACACTTTTCAGAATTCATACTAGTTGTAGTTAACGATCGTGGCTCTTATGTACATGTATGAATATAATAAGACACACCCGTTTGGCCAAGATGTGCAAAAACTGTAGGAACAATGAGACTGGTAGAAGGGAACATTGTTTGACTTTGAAAACATTAGCTTTTTAAACGGGTCTGGTATTTTCTGCCCCTACAATGTATGTACAGTAAATTATATTCAAAGCTACATGGTAGGATATTATCCAGTATCAACCATGCCCCCCCCCCATCCAAATCCGACACACAGTGTTGATCGTTATAGACCGTTGTCAAATTTCAGAATGATTTGATTGTTCTGATCTATTATACCCCTCCCCCTCTACCCATTGAAATTGCCTCTAATTGTTTCCTTATTACATTGTATGCACGAATTCCATGCCGACTCGTTATAATGATGTACACATACAGTACTTGTGATTTTGTATGCTGTTTGAGTGAATAATGGCTGCATTTTGGTGACTTCAATTCAACCAATTTAGATAGCCTGACTGAGCACCTTTAGGAATATCTGCCAAAATAACACAATCAGCTGATTTTTTTCTTCTTTTTCCTTTTGTCTGCTGAAGACATTTGGCAAAGTTCTTTCTCTTTTTTCTTTGTAAGTAAATGTTCTGTATGAATCAGGGCTTCCCTTCTCCTACCTCTCCTGGTATCTATTAAATTTGATTCCCCCCCCCCACACTTTTTTTTTTCTTCAGCCCTTTTCCATCATCACTGCTCTTATAATACCTTCCTTGGGCAAGGGAAATGAACAAGAGAAAAGTCTACACATATCTCGACCTTCACTTTGTATGCCTATGTTTGTAGAGTAAGCATTCAAAACCAAAAGCTCTTTTATGCATAGTTCCACACACAGTTTGTTTGAAGTTTGGTTACTCGATTCCTGGCAAAGCATGTGCTTTGGTACAGAGTGTTTTGGGAATGTATAGGTCTGTCCCCCTAGCAGTCAATTAGACAATATTGAATGAATAATCCACTATGTGTATGGCATTTTGATACACAGTAATCCCAGAGAACTAATGCAGACTTTTAACTTGTACTAGTGAGGCGCAGTTTGTGTACAAATGTTGACACCTTTCATTGTTCCTGGGTCCCATTTTATCAAAAGATATATAATCGATTATAAATTTCCATACCACATACCACATAGGCTGCCATAGACTTATGATAGAAATTAACTATATAATCAATTATAACTCTTCATATTAAAAATAGGGCCCTGATATGATAGGCTATGATTTGCTTATCGTAGTGAAGTGGCAGACTGAATGTTCCCTCGAATTGTCAACTGTGATCAGCATGTTCAAATGTAGAACTCTTCAACCAATCCCTTGATTACAGAAATAATGTCAGAAGTAGCATGCAAAGTACAACATGATGATAACAGTGTTTATTCAGTAGTTGTTATACTAAGCATGTTCTCCATATCCTATTAGGATGACCACGGTTGAATGTTAGTTTGTTACACAGTGACTGCAGTCGGTAGATTAAGTGCTACATTTGTATGTGTAGGCCTAACTGTAGATTTAATGAAATATATGACATACTCATTACAGCAATGGTAACTTATCAGGAGCTTGTATCACATCAGCAGTATGGAATGAAGTGAATATTTGTACAGTATTTGTAATGTACATTTTGTAGTACTTTGTAACAGCGCTTAAATTGTTCGGTAGGAGAAAATTAGTCTTAACCTATTAATGACTAGGCCTGAGTATTCTTAGGCTGGGGTAAATTGGAAATGCGTGTGAAAGGAAAATCAACCTGTCTTCAATGGGTTCAAAAAATAGTGTTGCATTTAGCAGGAAAAAATTATACTCCATATATAATTTTCATTGTACAGCTGTAATTGCCAAATTTGAATTGAAGAGAGAAATCATCCAAAATGAATGGTTTTGATGGCATAATATTCCTCCAGCCATTAAGTTTTATTTTCCAAAACTGTATGGAGGCGTATTAGTTTGTTGCGAACATTATGCATTCTTCAATTTACAGCCAAATCACTACCTGGACAAGTACACTGTATGCTGTATGCCCATCAACTGACTCATTTCTGTTGGTATGCCTACATGGATAATTGGAAATGACTTCTGATAACACACTAAACTTCAGAGTTCAGGTGAAATTGGTTCTTACAGTTTGCCGTTCACTTGCTGCATTCCGGCAGTGAGGAGATGCGAAAACTCAAATTGAATGGGCCACAGCAAAGTCAGTTCATTCTTTTTTTCCCTCCCTTTCCTTGCGGTTCCACTATAATAGCCGGGTTCTATAGAAATCGTGACCCAGGTGTATGGGGCTTTTGTCCGTGTGTCACGGTTAGGGCAACTCGCCTCAATGGTTGGGCACTGCTTCCAAGTGGTGCCTCTTGCCTCACATCGAGGAGAGATCTTCCAGAGCTTGCTGGCGGTCCTCAGTTCCGGAACGCAAAGCTCGTAGCTAGATTGTCGGCCAGTAGAAGCTGGCAACGTCCAAGATTCACATTCGAATGATGTCTCATGCCAGTTTCTGCATTGCAGAAAAATGCATAAGTAGGACTATTCCTTATACATTACAATGTAGTAGGGCCTGGAATAAATGATCCATTTGTGAAGGGTTGGTAATGGCTTTTACACCAGCCAACCCCCTCTCAGATTCCTTCACACTCTGTCGTCAAGCACATTCTCAGTGGAATAATTTCAAAACGCTCGTCGTTTATGATGATATTGTAAATGGGTACATGCATATTAAAGAAATGGATTCTGTAGAGAATTATGAAAATTTACCTGAATTTGTTGATTGTGTTGGTGGGGTGATACATTGTATGTGGGCTGCTGTACATGTGCGTGTATGTTGCAATATCAATGCGATTTCTGTATTCATATGTGCACTGTATGTCCATCAAAAGGAGGAGAGTCATGACTAATAATATGTTTGTTCTAGGAAATTGTTTAAAATGTATTGAGCCATGATATTGTACATGATATGCAAGAGTATTCTTTGAATCGTGAATGGCCATGTGCAGTGTATCATTTGATCTTGGTATAACCAGTGGCGGATCCAGGGGGACGCACGGGCACACGCCCCCTCTTTATTTTTGTTAAAACAGAAGAAATAAAAAGAAAATAGGGGGCGTGTGCCCCCCTTTAATTTTGTAAAGACGCCTCCCCTTTACGGAATTCCTGATAACTACAAACTCTAGGCCAATGTACAGTAGTCTTTCTTTCTTTCACTTTAAAAAGGGCAAGATTGGAAACTAGCCAAGCTGTGGAAATTTTAAAGGTTCCAGTCATGTGAGCTTGATAGAAGATGGTTGTCCTAATATGGCAGAATCCTGTAAAAATGAGAGCAGCAGCTTTTAACAAGATGACACTCACTAGCAAGTAACCTGCATAGTTATCACAGCCCGCAACGTACTGTACCAGTGGTTGCAAATGAAGGAGACCTGGTGTACTACATGTAGCTAGAGAAAAGGGTAAATGCCCTCTGCTTCTCTTTGCCAGCTTTTGAAACTGGAGGTCAGAGTGGATAATGTTGTCACTGTTTACCAACTATAGTATCCCAACCCCATTCCCCCTTACACAGACCACCTACATGTACATGTACACGTACCTTTCAGGGAATACAACAGGAGGTATCAAGAGATCACAAAATATATGTAGGAGATGTATGTATGTTGACAGCTAAAGCTTCTTTTAGTTAAAGCAGTATGTCCACCACTGAATTTTTTGTTATTGTTTTGTTCAAAATTTATTTATTTTTTCTCTCATCTATCCGCTTTTATTAAATTAATGGACACATCAAATTTGCTGTAGGGCAGTTCAAAAGGCAGTTCAAGAAGGCAGTTACCAGTAATTGGGTTTATAGGTTAGGGTGTGCTGTTTGGGTTAATGTCCTTCAATGGATTTCGTATTAGGCCCTACCTGGAATTGCCCACTTATACCGAGGTACTATGGACCTTTTGTTGTGGTATACAAAGTCCTTTATATTTGCATAATTACTTTTCATGTTAATGTAATCTATGATTTAGAAACATCAGCTTTCCAATATATCGTCCACATTAAGCCCCATCCATATCAACATATATGATATGAATTGTCTTTTGAGTTACTAGTCCGTCTGGCTAGCCAAAATTTTGCTACAGTGTCAAAATTGATTCTAAGTAGTCCGCCTGGCTAGTTAAAAAAAAAGTTAAGTGCGACCCCTGTTATGTTATGTTTCAGGAGAACTTTGGCCATTTCCAGATGGCCACATCAGCTACAAACTCTTTATCAATCAACAGTATCAACTTTTCGTTGCATTTTCTTGGAATGGACATGCTCGCAGACTTCTTGATTTTACGTACAGCACTCTCCTCGTTACATTTTCACTCAAATGGATATCCCACTTATGGTTGTATTGTTGTTACAGAGAAAGTGGGTTTAGTGCATAACATTTTAACCTGACGGTTGTACTCTTCTTGGTAAATTTGGAAGAGCTTTTTTGTGATAAAGCTCATTTACATCCATGTGCTGCGCAACAAACTGTAGGCCTTCATGTATGTACATGAAATTGAAAATCAAGTATCTTCTGCCATGTTTCATTTCTAAGAAAGATTTGTTCTGAAAGCCTCGTGCCTCATCTGCAAGCTCATATCTGAAAGGTTTATGGAAAGTTCATTTAAAAATGTCTTTTTCACAATAAGAAATTCGTGGAAAAAGGGGGATACCTGCCAACACTGCTAACTGACTTTGTGAGCACTTGACTTTACCAACATGGTTATAAAGCATTGTTGCCTGATTCAGGAAGAATGCGGTAGATTAGTATTAATTGGATGGGCTTTCGTTTAAAGGATGCTTTCTACCTTTAAGTGATGATGCTTAGAAAGTTGTTCCGCTGCTGCCAGTTTTTTTTTTTTTTTTTTTTTTTTTTTTTGGCAAAGCACTTTGCAGATTGCTGGCACCGGGGAACCCTGTCAAAGTTGGTTGGCAAAGAACTCATTCGCAAACGTGCTGCAAAACTTGTCTGATGCTTTTATCAGGCAATTGTTTTCAAGGTCTTTAAAGCAAACTTTAATCGTGTTTCGCCCGAACTCATTAGATGTTGTTCCTTTTGGCCAGTCATGGTCGAGAGGTGTTCTCCCCAGTTGAATTTAGCGTAATTTTGAGTGTACATTTGACAATTTGACCTCTTTAAAACACCATTGAAGATTAGCATTAATTGGGTGGACTTCCGTTTAAAGGAGTTTGTGCTCACTTTCATTACAGTGCATGCATTTTTTTTTTTTGATTTGTATACTCTTACAGTCCATGTAATCTATGCCATGGCCTGAATTTGTTTGCAGTTAATAAGTGGATAGCAAAGAAGAGACTGAAACATCAGTTTGTGAGCACTCTTAATTCTACGATCTGGAACTGTGCTTCAGAAACATGATTACAAATTTCCATTAGTTTTCTTGCCAGGGTAAAGGCCTCCATGACAATGCAAGCTGTCAGCTGGTGTGATACTAGTAGTTGACAATTATGGCAAGGTCTCTTAGAAACAGCAAGTGTTTCTTTTTTTCTTTTTTTTTTCTTGAATTTCATATTCATTTTAGACACTTTCCCAGTTCCGTGTGCATTTGGATGCCATGTGGTGCTAGATCCGGCATTCTGAGAAGAGTATGAATCCGTTGATGTGTCATATATTCTCTCCTCTGTATCCTCCCCTCCACCGCCCCAATTCAATTAACATTACTGCATGTACAACATATAGGTGTAGATAGCGCTATCAGATCCTCAGCAAGTTAATTCCATTAAGATGCATACACCTTATCTGGGCAAAGTGCTGGCTGTGTCAATGATTGGCATTTGTTGAGATACTCATAATGTCAAAGGCCATGTCCGAAGATTTTGTAATTATGTCTTTCTGTTGCCCATAGATTCATTCAGCTATGGAGAAAAGTGTTCAACTCTATTACAGGCAACGATGGCATACTCTCTTATTACAATTTGTAGATCTCATCTTTCATGAGAACATCAAAGGCAGACTTCTCCAAAGAGATACATGTAATAATTTGTCAGTTGCGTTCCTCTGTCTGTCTTCTCAGCTGGTTCAGAGAGCACTGTCCCCCTTGACAGAAAAAGCCAGCGGAAAAGATAAAATGGGAGGTCATCCCATTACTAAAATCCAGATGTTCATCAGTGTCATTTAAATCCCAAGGAGCAGACCTCCCGACTCATCTTCTTCCTCAGTTTTTATCAGCCTCACAGCCAGCTAGCTCTTACCGCATTCCTTTGCACATGGCCCTAATCACACGTGACATTTTGGCCCTAATCACACGTGACATTTGAGGCATTTGTTTGAAGAAAAAAAATTCTGCCATTGCTACAGTGTACTTCTTACATGTAGGTTCTGCCATTGAAGGCATTATTTACCATTTGCAGATAAAACAAAAACCCAACTTCAAAATAGTTTTAAAATGTGAGGCAGGAATAGAACAACCCATGTAAACATGTTAATCATAATAATCAATGTTAAATGTGAACAATAGTTATATTAGAAGTCTTTCTAGAATAAGCCAAGCACAGTTATGGTTTGGTAAGAAAAATAGTGATATCTCCTCATATTTTAGGCTTTATTGCAAAATTTGTATGCCAGGATGTATCGGGCAGTCTGGTCAGCTTTTAAGCAGTTTCGCCAGCATGCATGTACTTTCAACCTGCTGTTCTTAATGTGGTCAACCGTATTTGCCAGTTGCAATTAGAGTTCCCCAAAACACAGCAATTTTTTTTTGAGAGTTGTGCTGTTTTTAAAATATTAATTTATTACCCCAGACGATGGAGACTCTAAACAGTCAGGGCACAAAGCACGAGTCAAGGGTGAGTCTGGCGTAAGTCTGAGGTAAAGATCACATTAGACAGCCTAGTGACACTCTAGCATGATCTCTGAGAGTTGTGCTAGAATTGCACTGGATGAAGGGACTTCAAACGGTCTCGGGGTAAACATGGCACATACTTCCAGTGACCTGTACTGTTTGTTGCAGATGAGAAACTGCCATCTCTCTCGAGGAGAAATGCCTGGCCACTGGTTTGCATTGAAACGTTTACCTTAAGCTACAAAGATGACCAGGAGACTCTAAACAGGGGACCCTCTCACCCCCTCCTGAGGTCCTCCTAGACTGCGAGGACTCTAAACGGGAAGTTTATACCCGGCATCATTCAATCATGAATGTGCACCTAGCACAGACGTTGACTGTGACTGGTGTGTTGAGATGTACATCTGTAACTGTATCACCGGTGGACTGGTGAGTTGTCACATAATTTACAAGACAAGCAGATACTGAGCATTAGGCTGCTTTCACATAGAAGTATTCGCTATTCGCTATTCGCTATTCGCTATTCGAGCACCGAATACACCATCACCCGCACCATCAACTCACCATCCCATGTAGTGAGGATTTCTTCCTCCTACATCGCAGCAAATCTTATAAACAATTTCTAAACTGCATCAGAATATCGGTCTACATGCTTATATTTGCTAACGGGCAAATCCAGACCAAAAGTGTCATTATTTCATAAACGAGAGACGGTATACGCTGCAAGAAAATCGAACAAGCTCAATTCCCACTTTGCTATACTTTTCGCAGGTATTCGGTACTTTTGAATAGTGCCCTCTTATGTGAACTGGTGTGAGGAAATCCTATCGTTCGATTCAAGCTATTCGCGTGCCCTCGAAAAACGAGCCCGAATACCCGAATAGTATACTTCTATGTGAAAGCAGCTTTACGTAGGTGTGCTGGTATTTCCTTTTTGTGATATGGTCATGCACCATTTGTGTTGGGACATCTGTAGCAGCCTGTCGGTTGATTAAGCCCATACAACTCATCCATGGTGATTCCTTCCGTCTTCAACAGATATCTCACCCACCCCTCCCCCCCCAAAAAAAAAAACAACAACAAAAAAAACACCACACAAACAAACAGAAGAACAAGTGGAGGAAAGGAACTTTGCACCTGTACAAGAGGAACCAGAGAAAGTATGGTAACATGTTTCTAATAGATGAGATGAATCTCGTCTCAACTCATACCACAACTCGTATCACAGTGAGCATCAGGCATCAAGACATTTGGCAGTGAAATGGATATGAGATTGGATCATTTGTTATGGCTGTTATATAGCTGTTTATGTCTGAGTGTTCTTTACTGGTATAGGTGTCATGGAGTATCTAAACAAGTTTCATTATTAAATGTTACCATCTGCAGACAGAACCTTCAGCATAAAGTAGTGATGTGGACACGAAGTGCCGCTACATTATGAAAGATGCTACTTGTATATTTGCAAGAGACATGCAGGGAATTTCACAAATTCTTCTTGGGTTATTTGCAGTGCATCCAAATGATTGCTCCAATTCATCGTCATTTTGTATTGCTCTCTCATTTTTCATACAGCAATTGTGCTGTATGTTTGGGCCTGTGTTTGTGCTCCTATTGCGCCAAATTCAAAATGAACCTCATTGCCAATGAATGCGCGGCCAATTATTGATGTGAGGACAGTAGAAGGGCTCACTAAATGCAAACTCTGTGGCATTTTAATTGAAATGAGATAGTTTTGGGGGGAATTGTAAGCTGAAACAATATCTGAAAAGGGCAAAATCAATCAGGATTTGGGGCGTTTGTCACGCGGCTGACACCGTGAAACACTGGCGGGGGCATTTGCACATGATTTATCGGGAGTAGAAGAGGGATTTTTAGATAAAAGTTTCCCCGACAATCAATTATCGGGAGTTAGTCCGTTTCTGTGCTAGACCCCTCTTCTTCTCTCGCCACTGTTGCGTTTGTCCCCCAGCCTGTCCCTCACAGCTAACGATAATTTATTTAAATGTGTCACCCTTGCGCACTTAGGCACTCACTGATGCATGGCAGGAGGTAAGAGGCAGGCTTCAGCAGGAGAAATAGCTTTGGTGTCGTTCCGATTTCTGCTGGTGTATCAGTCTTCACATCCATGGAAAGCCCCATTTGATTTATGAAAAGTGTCTGAATCATTTTTTTTGGATGGAGGGAAAAGGGGGGGGGTAGAGTTTCAGACCTAAATAGGGTGTAATTTTTGGGGTTGTGGTAACAAGATACTCATGAGAATCGGGGAGTTGTCTATTAAGTGTCGTCGCAAAGAATGTCAGTGTCGTTAGCCCAATTGTGGAGATTTTAGTGAATCTTTGTAGCGATGCCTATCATCTTTTAGTTTCATATCTCATTCTCTTTCCCCCCTTTTTTTTTTGTTGAGGGGGGTGGGTTAAAATGTTTGATGAAGAGGTTAAAAAGGAAGATGTGGAAGGAGTCAAGAATCGGGCCTCGGGGCCTCTCTGGGGCCGTGTGCGTGCAGTAAGGAAACTTTGGTGGGAGAAAAACTAAACCAGTCAAAGCCCTAAGGTGAGGGGACGATTACATTGTGCGTCCATTCTCTGCCAAAGTTTGATAGATGTCGAGAGAAATGCTCTGAATTAAATTGCACAGTCGTGATGGATGACAAAGCGCAACCGGTGAATGCCTTTTGTTGGGTTTAATAAGAAGAGGCTGAAACATCTATTTAACTTGCAGTTTGCAAGACGAGAGAGAAAGAGGCCGAGAGAGAGATGGAGCCAAAAGAAAAAAAAAAAAAAATCTTCATCACCATTTTTTTTTTTGAAAGCGCAACTGTATAAGCTTTTTTCAGTATTTACTTGGCCAATAATTCACACAATCAGGTAGCATTGCTTGGTATGAAGTTCACAGTCCACGGCTAAGTGCGCTGGGGAGAGAAGAAGAGGGAACGAGGGAGGGAGCGACAGAGGAGGGGAGGGAGGAGAAAAAAGAGAAGGAGGGATTTTGATTTGAGAGAATTTAATCCCCCTCGAAATCTCTCGCAAGAATCGAGGGGGAAGGTCCTTTATAATGCCAGATTGAATAGAGATGTGATAACAATGAAAGAAGGTAAAAAGTCCGCATTTTAGGGCCAGTTCTTTTAGTTCATATTCTGTTCAATCACTCCCCCCCCCCCCCCCCCATATACACATTTATGCGAAAACTCCCTTTCATGTCCATCATAAGTTAAGGCAGTTTCACTTACCAAAAGAGAGATATAATGTGGTTTAAATGTCCAGGTATACCAATATACAACTGTAGATTGATTATTATAGGAAAGATCTATCCTTTGATGGGTTTTAGCGGGAGAACTGTATGGTCGAGTGAAAGCAAATTGCAATGAAATGTATTAATATATATACATATGTATAATATGTTGTGTTGTACAATGTTAAAGTACTCTTTCAGTAAAAAGCAGAAGGAACCAGTATAAAAAAATGCAATATTCAGTGAAAACACTTCCATCATTGGTATGGAAAGCAAGTGAGCTCTTAGTTATGATGATTTGTAATCCCATGATAAAACCATGTCATAGGATTTTTGAGATGTTCCCTTGAGTTGTGATGATATGCTTGAATTAGCAAAGGGAATTCATATTTTTTTTTTCAATTCTTTAAGAGAGGTGCACTAGATGACAAAAGGAGAAAAAATATTGCTGAAGATATTATTGTTATCATTATTTATTTGGCCATTCAACATATATAATGAAATAGAAAGTCATATTACATTTTGAATAAAGAATGTGGTGATTCTAGATGCATACCGCTGTTGCCAAGGGAGGAAAGGCGTGGTGATTGAGAATATTGATGTGTAGTCGGTTGAATTAGAGATAACTTAAGCGTAAAGCGTAGTTATTATCATAGAAAGATGGCAAAATGTTACCATCCATCACATTTTGATTGCTTGTCATATTTTTTCTTGGTGTGCAGTGTCATATATTTCATTGTTCTGTACTGTACTGCACAAATTTCAGGGATTTGTTTGCACTTTTAACAGATGATGTCCTTTTGATATTTCCCCATGTGTATTCAGGATTACTGATACAACTGCTGGTAGATCAACTGTTAATTTCTGAATACAGCACACAATATGTTCCAAGAATGCAATGTCCATACTAATAGTATTTATCGTAAGTAACAGCGGTTTGGATAAAAAAAAAAATTATGTTGAATTTCACGCTGTATTCTATGCAGTTGGGAACAGCAGGAATTAGTATAATGCATCATATAAAAAAATAATTTCTCACATCCAAGTTAGGGTACTTGCGCAACTGCTGTAGTAAAAAAAGCAAGCTCAGGTATTAAAGGTTAAAGTTAAACCTTCATATGAGCTGTCCATGCTGTGTAGAGCAGGAAAGTAAAAATACAACACTGTTTTGGCATAAATGAAGTACTATTAATGTCTGTATTTTGTGTGATTAGTGTTTTTGCTTTGAGCAACTGAAAAACATGCGCGGGTTCTTCGATTCATGCTGCGCAAGTTTCAACCCATTCAAAATGTGCAGAGAAAATTATGAAGATATTTTTTTGCGGGTTTGAAAATTCACGCTAACCAAAAGTAGCATGAAATGAGCGAAAATTAACGAACCACCAAAATTTCTGCGTTTACTGTGCTGTTTTGAACTGAGCTTCCCAATGAGCTTGTTTGATTAAATGTTGTGTATATGTGCAGATGAAGTAGCAGTACCACAGATTGTGTTTTGGGAAGTACGCTCGGATCTTTCTATGATGTGTGAATCAGTAGTAGTACATGTGCTTGTATCTTTTTTAGTACGATATGTGCACTGTATTGAGAAATGTGATGATAGTGATACACTGTATACAGTATAGTCTACCTGTATAAAGCTAAATGATCAGTAATTCTTAGGGCCTCTTGGTAAGTTTTTTTTTTGTGTGTCCTCCCCTCCTTAAGAATCGGTTACATGGACAAATCCTCTTTACCACGATGTACTAGGCCCCAGTAAATCAATGGGGATTTCAGCAGCTTTGCCAAATGTAGGGAATATGAATATCCTTTAGAGATTGGGAAAAGAGGCTTTTCCACGGGAGCAGTATGAAGGGGGGAAAGAAAGATCAGGAGGGAGAGAGGGCAAGAGAGAAAGGGAGAGAAGGTGAGAGCTTTGTAGTCTTCGCAGACAAGCAGAGGGCACAATGGATTCTCTTCAATTGTTGACTATGCAGGGGAGAGTGCCCGAAGAGGCTTTGGGGTTACGTGAGCAGCGAGGCAGTGGATTGGCCGACGCCGGGTCACCTGACCGGCTTAGCTGCGAAGGATGCACTAAGCAGATTAGCTAGTTGTAGTCCAAGTAATTCAGTAAGCTATGAGCACGGTTGCCAATATTCAACTGTTTCTTTGCATTCAATTTGCCCCCCTTTCTCGCTCCTTCTGCCCTCCTTCACTCACACTGTCTGTCCATGCCTCGCGTCTTCTTTCGTCACTGCTCAAGCCACTTGTCGACTCACTGCTGAGAGCAGAGTTGAGGTGTCTTTGCCGTGGGTATGGTCTCCTCCATCCATTCCCTTCCCCTCTTACCCTCCCTCTCCCTCGCTCTCTCTAAGACTTCCCCTTGAAAAGAGGATTTGACCGAGTTGAGTTTTTTAAGCCTGTCATCAGGCTCCTAGCTGAGGCCAGGCTATTGAAATCAGGAGGGGGGAAAAGATAACAATGATGGGTCAGAATGAATCCCCATGGGTCTTCTTGAGCAATTGCTATTCAACTTTAAAGGACATGTTCCCAGGACAGTTAGCCATTCAAGGTCTTACTTACCAGCTATGGAAATGAAGGGGGGGGGGGGGGGGGAGAGAGAGACATGAGTTCTAAAGTTCTAAATCATGGGTTTAGAACCCCTCAGAGACTCTGGTAAAATTTACCTGAAATTATAAACCGAACAATTTCGACATAAATTTCATAAACACAACACAAAGAAATATCAGTATTATTATTGTGTATTATATGATACATTGACATCAATGATACACCTTTGTTTATTGCAGTACTCTGATTTGCCATTCAATCAAATTCAACTTTTTAGTAATTATCCTACCCTGTTGCAAAAGGCTATGCTTGTGCAATCTTACAAGCTTTCTTTGAAAATCAAGGAAGAAAAATGGCATTTCTTCATATCATGGCAAAAGGCCATAAAAGCCTTCATGATTTGAGCATCATTTTAGTCTATTGAGATGCTTGAAAAACAGACAAGTTATCTACGTGACTGGAAACCCCCCTCAAATTTTTGATATGTGAATGTTGTCAGCCCTGCACTTGGAAAGTCCAGTAGGTGTGAGTGTTGCATGGGTCAATTGTAATTTGATAATCCAGATAATATGACCCATGCATTGCCCTATGACAGTGTCTTTCCAAGTGTCTTCAAGAAAGTGTAGTATTTCAATGCAAAGTACAAATGTGTAGATTGAGGACCATTTACACAATGTACATTGTATGTGTTTAAAAGCAGTCATTGCTGTGTTAAATTTCCAGGTCAGAGTTTATACGTAATTGTAACAGCCACATAATTTGTATACATCATAAAATGGCATATTGCATGGCATACAAATATGTGTAGAGTCTTTTTATAATTAATTTACACCTAGATTTATGGCATGTCTGCATTAGGGGATCCCTTTTGTCACTTCAGAATGACATACATTGTATATTGATGCATCATTCATGTGATATTATTTTGTTCTTTGTTAATGCAACATATGGTAGTTGTAAAATTATGAAATTGTACAGCATGAGATGTAATACTTGAGTGATTTTTATGAAGCTGTACAGTTACAGTAGTCCCGCTACATAATGTTAGTTGGAAAATGTGTATCAGTCTCTGTACCATTTTACACATTTGTATGTTACGCATGTGGATATGAATGCGATAAATTTAATTTTATCCAGCATTAATTGTGACTAATTATCCCTTCTTTTTCTCTATTTCTTTCTATACAGTTCACATCATCAACATTACACACGTATACAGTAGCTGATTGTTTAAATAGTAGTAATTGTTCATCGGTAAGTACCAATCTTTTTTTGAATTTCTTTTTGTATTTTACAATTTATACTGATACTTGTGTGTATGTGATATTCTCATTCTTGTGTGACAGTTTTGGCCAAACATTTACTGTGTCAGAGCAAGAAGATTTATTTTTTGTATATTTATTTATTTATATTTATTTATTTATTTATTTATTTATTTATTTATTTATTTATTTATTTATTTATTTATTTATTTATTTATTTATTTATTTATTTATTTATTTATTTATTTTTTTTTGAGCTACATGTACATGCTACAAGCATATCTCAGGTACTGTACATACAGCAAATATTTGGTGAGGTTTTTATTCTTGCGAATTTCAAGAGTCAGATGCTGTTCGGGAATTTAAAAGCACATGAAAATATCCATAAACTCTAACCCCAACACGAATGTGTACTCTACGATTGCAAATCAAACCACTTGTGAAATTGACGAGAAGTCCCTAGTTGAGAAAAATCAGACTTGTAAATATATGGTGTATTCAGTAAAAAGTAGTACAATTTTCATTTGCCTGATGGGGGCTCTTGCCAAATAATCATGTCCAAGTTCTGTGAAGTGACCTGAAATTTGTATGTGATCATATAATACATTGTATACATCATAGTTTCTTTGGAGACATTAGACATGTCTTTGACATCATTCTTCTTGCCAGGAGATATCTTCTGAGGAAAAAGAGAGTGAGCTTCGAGTAAAAGATTGTTGGGCATGAATGTCATGGAATTCTGACTATGGTGATAGCATATTTGTTGAGGCAAGGGAATAGTCTATGGTAAAAAAAGAAGTGATTGCTGATATGCAATGTTTCCATGTGTTTCCCGTGCATCTTCTATTGAGGCTGGGAATCATTTCCCTCAGATGAAAATGGTTTCTGTTGAATATATGTATATGTTGATGTGCTTCCAGAGCATTACTGCATACGCCATATATTTCGTGAGTCTAAATTTTTGCGAATCAGACAATACCGATGATTTCGCGAGTTGTTAAATTCGCGATCTTGTAGTCCTGTACTGAACGGACAAATGTACATGCGTACGTCACATTTACATTGGGATCAGAGCTAATATTTTCATGTGTCTTTATTTCGGGAATAGCACCCTACTCGCGAAATTCGTGAAAATAAAAACCTCGCGAAATATTTGGCGTATACAGTATATCCCGTTTGTGTATGTATGTGTATGTTTGTGTTTGTGTGTGTGTATACACCGTTCTGTTAGTTTGGGTTCTGTTAGTGTTTATGTTTGAATGGGGGGGGGGGGCTGCATTTTTTTTTTCCTAGCAATAGTTAATTATTAATGCACAGACATAGCAATGCACCTAAACATATTGAATAACTACTGAGTCATTTTTTTCTGATATTGGAGCCCCCCCCCCCCCCCCCAGTAATGGCTGACATTAAGTTACAGTGTTTTGAACCTGAATAGGTCTATAAAAGAAAAGGTTTTCAACATGGAAGTCTTGTTGAAAGGAATTAAAATTCAACTTTTTCAGGCTTGTCTGGCTAAGGCTTCTGTTTGATATCAAATAAATTGAGTAAAATGTCTTTTGCTGAAACGTAGTTGCAGTATGTTTTGGGATGTTATCTAAAGTATACTGTCTCGCTGATAGGACAACTAACTATGTTTGTCTGCGTAATTCAGCAAGACTACATTACCTGTGCACAAGAAAGGAAACTTCAAGTATAAGTTGTAGGACGGCACACTGTATACATGTGTTCGGGTACAGTGGATTCATATCACGCAGTTTCTCCTAATACCCCTTTCCCGCTGAAGAAAATCTTCCCCGGGGGCACCTGGGGGCACCCGGGGAACCCCGCAGTGTGAAAGGTCACTCGGTTGGAACCTAGGGGAAGCCTAGGTGAAACACCGATGAAATTTTGGGCAATTTTTACCCGAGAAGCGTCCTGGGTAAACTCCGATAGTTCAACGGGAAATCACCCGGTGGTTCACCGAGAGCGCCCAGCGTGAAAGGTCGTCTCGGTGAAACACCGGGGAAAATATGCAGATTATGTCAAAGGTCATGTTTTGCTTCTGGTCATGCACACGTTTTCAGCTAGCTAGCGCGCACTCGACCTCCCAAATCCACACGTACAGGGTACTAGTAATTCGTGTTTGTAAACATACTAGTACACTCGACACTACATACTGTATGTCGTTGTTTTGCATCGTGCTGTGGATTGTATTGTTTAATTAGCACGCCGTGTATACATATACAAAGCTGATACGTGTATAGGTTTACAGTGTACTTGATCGATTTGATGCGTCCTCCCTTTTCGTCTTCCTCTAGTGTCTAGCTCTTAACTCTTTCAGTAAAGTCTGATACAGTCCGCCTCTTGCTTGATTTTTTCGTATTTTGTGCTTTTCTCGTCAAGTGCTGGGTTTACAGTGTGCAGGAGAAATCCGTTGACGTTTTGTGCTGTTGAAATTTGAGGGAATTTTGCAAACGGCTGGAGTGTGGACCAAAGACGAAGAGAGAGTACGTAGCGAGGCAGCAGTGAACGAAGAACTGAGCGGGACGTCGGCTGACGCTGCCGCGTACGAGTCCCTCCTCCGAAAACTTGCTGAACATGGGATCGAAAAAACCAAATCGCAGATGCACAACAAACTCAAGTATATAAGATCACCCACGTTGCGAGCAGAAAACCCGTCTAGGGGAAAGTTTCACCGAGAGCAGTGTGAAACGACGGCACTCAAACTTTCACCGAGAGGTTCCCCGGTGAATTCACCGGGGAACCTCTCGGTGGTTCACCGAGACGGGCAGCGGGAAAGGGGTATAAGTGTCCTTTCAGTGTTGTTATAGTCTACTTTACATACATGTACAGACCCAGACAAAGCTGAGAAACCCCAGATTTTTGACTGACATTTTAGAGCAATTTTCCCTCATTTCCCAGTTTTACACATACGAGTGCGCCAGAAAAGCATGTGCGATACACTTATCGTATCTGTGCTAACCACACATTCCAAAGTCCCTTCCAAACTATGCAACCATTTATCGCCAGAAAGCAGCGAGTCTGATTGCCGCAGACTAATGCCCAGCTTTAGTTCTTGTTCGAGTAAGTGATTTCTCTGCCGTGCGTAGTGCTTTAACCGTCAATAGCGAGTAAAATGCCTCCGTAAATGGATGCAAGGGGCATGGAGAGACCCATAATGGCAGGGTTGACCCAATCGGCGAAACCATTTGACTTCCCATTCTGGGGGGAAGGCTGTATTCAGCCGATTCACTCAAGCTTACCTCTCCCTACACTGCACAATATTGGCCAGAGGAACATTGAATAAAAGGCAGAAGGGGTGGGGGATGGAAAAAAAAGGGAACAATCGAAAAAAAAAAAAAATCACTGCATTGGAATGATTCTTTCTCTCTCGTGCTCTATAATTTCTTTTGGTTCTTTTCTGCGAAGCTATGGCTGGCCAAATGTGGGTGAATGTCACCTGTGGTTCTAGTACCTCACTCAGTCAATGAAAACAAATCATAAACTGGTGACACAAAATAATGATCCTCCAGGTACAGGCAGTGGCTATTAAACTGCATTTCCTTTAAAGTACTGTAGGACCAGCAATGGCTCAGAATGTGATTTATAGCTCCCCTACTGTGTTAGTTGGCCACGTGAAATCTTTGTGTGACCAGAAACTATAGCGCAAAAATAAAAGCACACAAATATTTTTTTGGTTGTTATATGTACCACTATTGAATGTCTTGATTCTGTGGAATTAAAGGGATGGTACAGTATTGGTGGAGATGAGAATTGGGCTTTTCACTTTTTGCGAGATACCAAGAAAACACTTATGATATAGGCTAGTACAGAGCATACCATTTTAAGAGGAATTCAAAGTTTATTTGATGAAAATTGGGTTTGGAATGACTGAAACATCAAAAAACAAAGTAAAACAAAGCGATCGTAAAAAAGTGTGGGTCCCACACTATTAGAATCTCTCTTTTTTGGATGTCACAGCCATTTCACGACCAATTTTCATCAAATAAACGTTGATTTCCTCATAGAATTACATGCTCTTTCATATTTCATAGGAGATTTCTTATTATCTCACCAAAAAATGTTAGAAACCTGAAATTAGGTCTCAACCAAAACTATACAATCCCTTTAAAAGCATGCGAAATTCATCTTAGAATTGTCCCTTTGAAATAGAAACAGTTGAAATCAGTCATTTTGGTTAGTCGTTTTGGTCAGTAACTGTGACATCACACTTTAGCAGTTCTATCACTGTATACGGTTGTAGTGGGGCTATGAAGAATTAAGAATTCATGCTATAAATGCAATCAATCACTTGTTAATGGCAATTTTATTACATGGATGTTATCCCAAAGATTGGTGCCACGAATTGAGTATTGTCATTTACTTTAGCAAACCAAAGACTAAGGTCTATTTAGATAAAGCATGTTGATACTAGTGCTATAAGAGTGAACTGTCAGACTTCTGATTAGTAGTAGTCCCGGTTGATTTCATTTTCTGTTCAGCCCTTGTTTTCTTGACATTTACTCCTTAAATTGAAGCAATGCTACCAAATTGCAAAAGGGTGTCTACACAAACCAACATATCCTCATAAAGGAAAACCTCAGTTTGCAATTAGGGCCTACTTTTGAGGGTTTTTTTTTTTTTTTTTTTTCGTAAGCACTAAAGCAGTTCAGCAGTTGCTAGTCAGCAGTCTATAAACAGGGCAACAAGCTCTGCATATTACATGATGCTAGAAATCAACCATCACTGATGTAGCAGGTGGCTTTGTTTTGAACTGTAGTATGCAGTGTGAAGTGTTTGACTTCAATTTAGAGCTCTGTGGGGGTTACGAACAACCACCTTTAATACCAGAAATTGGAAAGTCGACCACAAATATGCGCCTTTGTGTCAATGCAAGGTCAAGTTCCATAAGCAGAAACGCACAAGCATGAAAAAAGTGAAGCAATGAATGGAGATGAATGACTGTCTACTAAATTATCAGTGCACGCTTGAACGGCAGCCTTTTATCCCCGGAAGTCATTGGTATTAATTCATAAAAGGGACTACCAACTGAAGGAATAGCTACATGTCTTGTCAAAATCGATAATATGCTGAATACATAATATGTATAATGTATGGTATCTGAACACGAGCATTACATTTTGTCTGTATTAGTGTATTATATGCAAGGCATTATTCTGTTGGGCGCTACATTATTGTGTGCATGTTTCGAGATGTTGGGTAAAATTTGCGTGACGAGAGTGCCACATACAGTGTATGATGCAGTTCGTAATCGACTGACACCCCCACACACACTCACACCCACCCAACCACATGAAGCTTGTTCAAAGGCATTGTCATATATATTCATCCTTTGTTTGGCATGAACTTAATATTAGAGGTGATTGTGCGCCTGTGTCATGTATTTCTTTTTTTTCTATAAAAAATCAACTGACTGCTATAAAGAATGACAAGTTCCTTTTTGGTATCAGAGTCAAAAGATATTAACTTGTGAAGTGGCATAGACTGAATAAGATAAGATTACTTTGAAATCTTTCTTTTTTTTTCTTCTTTCTTTTTTTTTTCTAACAGATGCTGATTTATAGTTTTTCAGAAGAGACCTTGTTTCAGAGGGAACAGCAGATCTGTAGATTATTGTATGGTTCTGATTTCTGTAACGGTGGAGTTTGTAGTCGGCTTAATCAAGCTAGACCATTCCCCATACAGTTCTTGTTATTGTATTCCAAAGGGAAACATTAACTTCAAGTTTGGTCGTTATCGTTAACCCCGGTCATGTCAGTTTTCGCAATTAGCAGTGGCAGCAGGAGCAGGGCTGTTTACAGGGGGCTTCTAGATCAAGTGCAGGATTTAACGCAAGGGGCTAAAGCACTCTCTGACAAATTCAATTTGAAGCCATTAACATTCCAGCGTTTATGACCAGTTATCCCTGGATTTTGAATTTAAGGAGAGACAGACCTCCTCATTGTGGCTTGGAAAGTGGATGTAGTCCCCCTGTTTGGGGAGGAGCACAGGTTGCAGTGTCCTCAAGAAATGAAAACTGCCCTCAGTGTCTCTAGCTTTTACCACCTGCTGAGAGTAGAGTGCACTGTGCCCTGACCCCCTGCTCCCCCTATCAGTTACTGGTAGAGCTGGGGGGTCATGTCCATGGCTGCGTAGTTAACCCTTTCCACCATCCCCTTCTACTCCCCCCCCCCCCCCCCCACCACCCCCCCCCTTAAATGTAACTGCCCTCCCTACACACATCCATTGCCAGCCATGTTAGCATGTCTTTCCAACCATGTCCATGTTCCAACCATCTCTATTACCCACCTTGGAATACCTTGTGTGTTGTATTGCAAGACAGAGATATTGTGTCCCTCCCCTCAATCTTTCCTGGAATCTAGTGCTTCAGATTCTGTATCGAGAGAATCTGAAGACTGTAAGTGAGTACATGCACTGTTGAGATTCAATTTTAGAAAAGGAAGAAAGCCATAGATTTTACAATACTTTGGTCCTCAAAAAAAGAAAAGAAAGGAAACAAAAACCCACTCAAAATCACTCGTTTTCATCCTCAAAGTGATATGAAGGAAATGTGGTACTTGTGGGTTTGAATGTTTTGCTCCCATCAACTTCAGTACATCATACTTTTCCATGGAAATCATAATTAAGGATAAGCATGTACAAGAGACCATGCCAACTTTGACCAATGCAGTGCTTCATTATACGTGTAATACAGTATGCAGGGCATTTAAAACCTTTCTGTATATTTTTAGTAGGTACCCAGGAGGCCACAGAAACATCAGGGTTCTTCAGGAATATAGTTGATAATTATCTAGAGAAATGGAAAAATTGATGAACAGAAGTGATATTGGATCTGCAGGTGTCCCTGAGAATATTATTCCTGGATGACACTGTAGCATGAAAGGGCACCAGGAATATACTCAGTTGATAAACTATGGCCAACATGACAATAATGACTTGTGGGCCGTTTTGTGCATGTGCAAAGTGTGTACTTGCACTGCAGAAGAGCGACCAAGAGAAATTCAAGGTTCCCCCTTGAATCTCCAAGGTGATCACCAGAGTGATTAGCATGAAAAGGGTATATAGGGATCACACTTTGTGCAGAAATTAAGACCAGTATTTGGTATTCATATGTCTGTGGAGTACATAGGCTTTGGCCTATTCTGTATAGCATGGAGGCTCTTGGGAGAAGTCATGTGTGAATGCATATACAGTCAAGTTCCGGGGAGATTTTTCCTAAAATGTGGTAATTGCCAAGAGTTACATGGTTTCATGCATGGAAGGCTAACCCTTCATAAAGAAACGATGATTTTTTTTTTTTTTTTAATTTTTTTTTAAGCAGACGTGGAAAGGAAACGATGAACCAGGCATAGCAGGGTAACGATGCATAAAACCAGTGTTCCTGTCATGCTGTGTGGACAGTGCAAAGATCTTTTGAGTCTGTGCATAGTTTGGGGTAACCATCCCAAACTGTAAATATTGCAAAGTTTACATTTAATGGCACATTATAAGTAAGTCACGGAGTATTGATTTTCAAAAAATGTGTCTGTGCATATAAAACTGCCTAAAAAAGACAATGTCATAATGTGCCAAGTGAAATTTCCTATATATATGTGAAATGTAAATGGAAAAACTATCACAAGTACGAACATTTAGAACCGAAGTAGGACCCTTTCAAAGAATTGGACCATTATTGTGTGTTTAAGAACATTTTGATGCCAATTTAGGTACTTTTGTATTGAAACTCATATTGGAAATGATGACATGGCAACAATTTTCAATAAAGTTCACTTTATTTCAGGCATACATTTGTCATCTCATTGGCTAGATGGATCTCGTATTATTCCCTCCCACTAAAACTACAAATGTAAACATTATGTGGATGTATTTGGATGATGTATAATGTAGGCCTATACTCTTGCATTGTATAGATTGAGCATTTTTTTTTTTTCCTTTAGACTGACAGGCTTGGTTTGTTATTTGACGTAATGGGTGCCATTCGTGAAGTTAACAACATGCAAAAATATAGTCTCTGGTCCCAACATGAATTCAACTTGCACAGGTATTCTAACTGCTACACAGTACTTATATGTAGTGCATGAAAAATATATGCGATAGTACTGTACTCCACTATTGTGAATCTTTAAAAACCACTCACAAAATGGTTGGGAAGTCCCAATCCCTGAAAATCAGACTCACTAGATATATGGCATACACAGTAATTTGTGACACAGCCTTTGTATGGAAATATAATCTTCAATACATGTATCATTGGCATGGTGCCTCAAATGTAACATGTACAAAGAAGAAGTCAAGGACAGCAAAAACCCAATCTGTCATAGTGATGAATGTTGATGGATAGAAAGGGAGATGATGGATAGATAGATAGAAAGTATAGATGGATGGATGAATAGATAGATAGATACGCTTTGTAGATTAGTGAGATAGATTTCCATGGGTTGAATGAAATAAAGAGAAGAGGTTTGAAGGTTGATAGATACAAAAGGAAGATGATGGATGCATAGATAGTATAGATGGATGGATGAATAGATAGATAGATAGATAGATTGATAGATTGATGGATAGGCTTTGTAGATTTATGAGATAGATTGCCAGGGGTTGAAGGGAAGAAGAGAGGAGGTTTGATTGGAAGATAGGACAGTGTATAGACCACCAGTGGAGCTGGAAGGGAAGAGAGAGAGAGGGTATAGACTAATGGAGGCACATCAAAATATGATGTGATGTTATTCCCAGGCACCAAATATGTCTTATCTAAACCAGACCCTGAATATGAGAGGGGAAAGGGGGGGGGGGGGGCAGGGGGGAGGGAGGGGGTATGGGTGGGAGGCTGCTTCCACAGCAGGCAGGAAAGTAGAAATCATGGATAAGAGGGCAGCCAAGTGGCCAGTTATGACAGCGGCATTTATTTTGGTAGCCTCCCGGGGGAGAATCTGCCCCTGGGATGTCTTCCATAATCATATCTCAAACAAGAATGCCGATAATGACAACAGACACATTGCCCAAGCTCTCTCTCTCCCTTTCTCTTCTCCTTCTCCCTTGTTGTATCTCTGTCTTTCTGTCTCTGTTCCCCTTGACAAAAAAAAAAGAAGATTTTTTTTTTCTCCTTCTAATGGACATGAGATGAAAGGCTAGTCTTGCAATCAGAGATAATACTGATAAGGGCCTTCACACTTCAAAAAATTCATTTCTGAATTGTATGTTTCTAAATGAAAATATATAGGGCCTATGTTTATATATATATATATTTTTTTTTAGGAGGTCATCCGTTATACAAACTTGAATTGTATTTCTCCCTTAATACTGTGGTTTGGAGATGCTTTCTAGTGAAGTTTGGCTTTGATTTAAGGTGCAAATTTGTAACATGAACAGTTTGACCTCTAAACTGAGTTAGGTTTGTACTGTAAACTTCTACCGTGATGTGTGCATGTACAACATGTAGGCCTATGCATGCGTTCTTACACGTAAGTATATTGAGAATTACATAGGAAGCCTACATTGTATATTGATGGGCTTTGGTGTAGGCCTATATTGATGCATGTGTTAAAGTAAAATGTCATTTGTAGTTTGGAACTTTTGAGGAGATGTACGTAATCCTGGATGTGTATGAACACAGCATATAATTCTAAACATGTTAATGAGACAAGCATTTCAACAGGGTTATACACTGTAGGCATGAGTGAGTTTTACACTGTAGCCTTACAGTCTTGCTCAGTGAACTGCATTTCGATAACCTCCCATGAACACAACTTTGATATCGTAGGATGACTTCAGACCACATCAATTTCAGGCAGATGTACCAATCATATGCCATGGAATGGACTATCCTCCAAGAGGTGAAATGTCAATGAGATTCTCACATTGGAAAGACAGACAAAGTTTACCAGATTGCCAGGGCTATCACTTTGGTCTCTTGTTTGAACTCACACCCAGTTCATCTCATTCTCGTACCAAATGACACGTGGAAACCATGTTGGAAATTGAGAAGGCCCGCTAAAAAGAAGGCCTGTGCCTTGAAACAAGCTGTATTCAGATTAAAATTGCCATCTTACACAACTAACATCAGGGAGATTTGCTAGGCACAAGTATTTCAGAAAAAAAAAAAATATAGATACCTGTATATTGCCCTGGAGATGAGAGAAAGAGAGAAGTCAGAATGAAAAACTGTAGTGTGGAGATAGTGGCGTGATGGTTTTTTACACGTGTCTGTCAGCATCGTGATCTGCGATGATGTGGATTTAAAAGCGAGCAGGCGGAATCCCACAGAGTTGGCTAACCACTAATGCTCGCGCAAATTGATCAGTTCCTGCGCTCATAGGGAATGATGTGACTGCTACCGGGTAGTTTGTGACGGGTCGCACAGGAGTTTCGTTTGAGTGGTGCGAGGTGCGTGATTCCACTTGGCGCTGGAGCAGCAGGAAGCGGTTAGCTTGGATCTTGTCCCTAATTTAGTGCCAGTTTAGCAATATTTTTGCACCTTCCATATGGCCTTTTTTACGATCAGTGGTGTAACTTTTGTACTCAGAGGGTCAAAATTTCAAACAAAATATTTTTTCATTATTCTGTTTGATTCCTGTTGGAATGTATTCAAATTTTTGAAAAAATAACATTTCAGACCTTAAAGCTGAAGAGTTATTGGTGTAATTTAAGGAAAACCCTGGCACCTGGGGTAAATTTAAGCAAAATTTTGTTTTCATGAATGCACCATAATGACAAAACTCTGTAGTCAAACTTCACCATGCAAAGTTTATATGGTTAACAACAATATATAGTTTGTGAATCAAAACTATTTGGGGGTTGAATATAAAGTGAATTTAAAAAAAAATACATGAGATTTATAAATTTTTGGTAAAAATACCAATTGACATGCAATTTTTAAGATTTTTACTATTTAATGGAGGGCAAGCCAGGTCAAACTCTATATTATAACAAGTCTTTAAGAAGGGCTACCTTCCTATGTAGGTTAAATGAAATTCCAATCATTTCTTTAAATCTTGGATTTTTCACACATGGATGTTTCGGAGGTGACAGTTAACATAATAGAATGTTTCGGAGGTGACATTAATATTGACACTCAGTTTTTTTGAGAATAAGTGACAATAACACAAAACTTCTTCTTTTTATCAATGTTTTTAATAATTATAACTCGAGAACAAGAAATTAACTCCTGTTTCAAGCAGATAAACCACACAGAACAAGTGTTTTTTTACACTTCATTAATTAGCATGGGCACCGGTAGTTTGACTTCCATTTGGACGAAGGTTGTAAGCTAAATATTGTAATCTGAAGAAACGTGGCATTCCATTTTCTACCATAAATTGAGATGAGGGTGTGAGATCATTTTAGTAATGTTTCTTTGCTCTCAGAACATTTTATTCCACAACACCAGGGAAGAATCACTTCGTTTCGGAGGTGACATTCAATGTTAACATTGTGTTGAAATATTCATTTACAGTAAGAATATGACGGACATATTTAAAGCTAGATATTGTAATCTGAAGAAGCATGGCATTCCATTTTCTACCTTAAATTGAAATGAGTGTGTAAGGTCATTTTAGTAATGTTTCTTTGCTCTCAGAACATTTTTTCCACAACACCAGGGAAGAATAACTTTGTTTCGGAGGTGACATTCAATGTTAACATTGTGTTCAAGTATTCATATAGTATGTCCCCCCCCCCCCCCCCCCAAAAAAAAAAAAAAAAAAAAAAAAAAAAAAAATTACAATTAGACTTTTGCATTGATAGCACCCAATATGATTAAATCAGCTAAAATCTACTTTGGGGTCTTAAATTATAACATCTTAGCTCTATTTTGCAGAAAGCCCCAGTCAATTTGGTTAAGTGGTCTCAAAGAAATGTGGATTGTTATAAAGGATGTCAGGAGTCTGATTCTTCCAAGTTTAGCACTTGGATGCTCTTGGAACTGCATATTAATGTGTAAACACAATATACAGAACTTGGAGGGAAGGGATTCCTGACATGCTCTACAAAAATCCTCATTTGTCTTTGACCTCTGAAGCAAATTGAATGGGGTTTTCTGTAAGGTGTGGGCAATGAGTTATAGTTTCAATCCCTCAAATTGTATTTTAGATTGATTCACTATCTTTAAAGTTATCGTTGCGGAGGGTACCATTGTAATTTTTTGGTGGGGACATAGGTTATGAATGCCAAAAGCAAAAATTCTTATTTGACTTGTATTATGTTTTTGTTTGCACATAGTATTATAAATAGATTAATTCAAGGATGTTCATGAATTCTTCATCATTCTTGATAGCCACCATACAAATGTTATAATACTGGTGAAAGGTGTTTGGTTCATCTGGGATAAATTTTCTATATTCTCATTTAAACTGTTGACATTACTAAAATATATTTTATGTATCTTTCTGAATTGCTTGAAAATTACCAGCAAATCATATATATTAGTCACTTTTGAGAGTAAAAAGTATAAGATAAGAAAAAATCATTTTATTGTTTTGGAGGTGACAAAACACAGAGACAACCCAACTTCTCAGGTGTTAACTAATACAATTGTGAACATCATGTCTTTCCTCATGGCTGTAATTTTCAAATATAAGCTCTTTTTTTCAGTTCTTACTTGTTATTTTGTTTAGTTATTCTCTTTCATGATAGTGGATACCAGCTCATATTTTGTTTTGGATTGTAATTCATACTAATCATTAGCAAGTTTTCACAGTTTGGTTAAGAACAACAGTTTGTGTTTCCAGCTGAAGAGAGCAGCATAATGCTTTTGTGTGTGAACTTATGGGGAAAATTTTTTTTTAGTTCAGTAATTTTACCATCAACTTCACAGAAGGTCCCGGACACAACTGGTCTCAAATAACCCTATAAGGGACCAAAAAAGGACATGTTCACCTCAATAGACACGAGGTTGAGTAATACAGCAATATTAGTAAAACACATCAGTGAGAGTTTAAGGAAAATAAGGCAATCCGTTCCAGAGTTATGATTTTTTGAAGTTTCTGCTCAGTCAAAGCTGAATGAGAAGACTTCTATAGCTTGTGGTGTCACACATGTACAAGGATATAGAGAAAGTATCAAGAAAATTCAACATATTTTCACTTTTCTTGCATAACAAAAGAACACTTGACTCTCTCTTTTGGAAGGCAGGTGAATGATATTGCCCTAACATACACCAGTAGCAAGTTGAAGAAATGTGCACTTTTTTCAAAAAGTAAAGTTTTGTGAAATTCACTTATATTTTCTTTATATCGTTGTATGCATGTGACATCATACATTGTCGTAGTCGTCTCATCCAGCAGTGATTGCATAGATATTAAAAAAAAACAATAACTTTGAATGGATTGTCCAATTTCCCAAACTTTCAATGATGTGTTCTACTAATGTTGTTGCATTCACTCAATCCACATGTATGAAGGTGGACTTGTCCTTCAAGAAACCATTTTCTTTTCCTTGAAATTCCAGTACTTAAAGCCAAATTCTAAGATAAAACATAATAACAAAACGAGGTAAACACGTCATCAAAATTATATTGAGATAGAACTACAAATCTTGTTTTTGGATCTTTCCCTTTCCAGTCCTGGGGACTTGTTCTTCTGTTCACTTTAGTTGTCAGATAACTTCAATAATCTTAAAAAATACAATGTCATAAACAGTTGGTTCAACTTGGAAAATGTAATAATTATTGTCATATAAAAAAAAAAAAATCACATAATTTTGTTTATGATTACCACGTTGTACATGGAAAAACAACAACTATTAAGAATTCAAGAACAAGTTGTGCACCAGCTATAGGCATGTGGAGTTTGATTATTTTATGATTTTTTTAAGATTGTGGACTAGGGCATGCATGAACTGCCACATGTATCACTTTGGTATCAAGGGAATTCTGGTGAGCTAGGTATACAAAAGTCACTAATCTATTGTGATGATTTTGTAGATATTAAATGTATTTGAAAATGTTAATAGATAGTGAAAGGAACTGAAGTCTTGCCTTTCACTATCACATAACAATATGGTGTTAACAAACAATGTCACCTCCGAAACACAAGAAAAAGCAACCTACATGGAAAGCTGTGATTGGTAAATCTTCACAACTAAATTGCTTAAATTGGAAATCAAGCTTCTAAGATGAAAGCATCTATATGTTTACTTAATTAAAGCAGGAGAATTGATCTTGATTACAATTATATATATACAACAGATGGGTGTATTTTGTGCATTCTCTTTGTTAAAAAAGTGAAAAAAAGTAAATTTGCCCTAAAACGTACAGTATAGTAATAAAAATAAGAGTGAGAGTGTGTTAGTTGATTTCTCCACTTTAAGACTTATGTTACTAAATAAATGAAACCATTGGTGTACATGATATGGTTTCTCTTCAATAGAAATGAGCAAAAACTCTTGTTAACAGTGTTTTGTCACCTCCGAACAGTAATTCTTAGTTTTTATTAGATCTTTTATTAATCTCTAGAAAATTCTCACTTCCTGTTGCCATATTACTATTTTCATCCAAAGAGATTCCTGTCAATTGGACAGAATCAAACAAAATTGCTTTGTCTTCGAGAAATTATCAAATATAATACGTTTGTTGTTTCGGAGGTGACGATTGTTTCGGAGGTGACAAGTGTTAACGGAAAATTGTAAATTGCTCCGAAATGAAAACAACCAGGCTATATTTCTACTACCTTCCTTCAGAGATAATGTGAGGGGATATGTTACATTTTGTAAATGTAATGTATAACTGATGTCCAGAATAAAAAAATCAAATACATATATCTGTTGTCTCGGAGGTGACAGAAAAGTTAACGGAAAAGTTGCATAAATTTATAAACACTCACCAAAAAATGATTAAGCTATTTGAATCAAATAATCTTTGGATCGAAGTTAAGTCAGATTGATTACTATTCTGTTTTGATGGAAATTAGCAAAGTTGAATTTTATAATTGTGAGCAAGAGCTAACTCAAAAGAGGGGTTAATTGTTAACGGAATATGTCACCTCCGAAACATAAGTTTGGACAATTTCAGTCTTTAAAGAAGACAAAGCAGAACCTGGTAAACATAATAGTTCTTAAGTTTGGATACCTGTCTATCACCACAACAACAAAAATAATGAAAAGGAATAAACAATTTAATATGCTAGGTCTGACAAAAAAAACCATGTCAGAGTGCATACACCAAAAGTGTTGGATTTCAAGCATGTAAGTGCATGCCACATCTGAAAGAAAAAGAGAGGAAGTTCATTAAGGTACCCAAGGTAGACACTGTGGGTGGTAAGTGTATGAGAAAAAATAATGCATATCTGTCAGTGTATAAGAAAGTTATACACCAATTAGTGCCAAAACCGTGTTTTACACCACTGATTGTAAAAATGGCCATCTCATTTTTTTTTAAACTCTTCCATCAGACCCATAAGTCACCTGTAGAGTCTGTACCCCATGTTCACCAAAATCTGCTGCTTTGGGTTGTTGCAATTAGGCCTGCTGAAACCTTGTTAAATCAATCAGTTTTCTCTTTTGGTGATGGTGTGATGGGGTGTCGAGTAGACATACATGTATCATGCATGAAGTACAGGATATGAAATTGAAATTGATAAACTACCTCACCAGCCACTACAAATCCTTATCAATTCTTCATCTTCCAAATAAAATGAAAAGGTGTGTATTTCAGAGCAAGAGAGAGAGAGAGAGAGGAAAATAAAAGAGAAACTTATTAGGTGGGCACTTGCTAGAAGTTCCTATTCACTCAAGTTATTAAGTTCTTGCCCCATGGATGTATGTTGACAGTGCGGCCACAGTGTACATGTATGTCACAAATATATTTCCCAGCACTGTACTTCATTCAAGACTTGTAATGGAAATAACTAGCTCAGAATTTCCTCTTGAGTGTATCGCAGAGTGTGCCTTGAAACTAGACTACTGAAGTCATTGTTGTATAGCAACAAAGGTGAAATCACAGGGTGAAAAAAAGGATGCTTTGTATAGAACAAAATTTGTGTTGATGTCTTCTCCTATTCCTCGTGAATTCACAGTCGATTTTAGACTCCCTTTTTTTATCAGTATCCATTAGTGAATTTGCCTGTAGCCAATTCCTATTCTTCTCCCCATCATTTTATCTAACTGTGAGACTTTATCATGACTAATGTCCGGCTTATGCTGCAAATTTTTGCTTCCTTTTAAGACCACTCCTTTGCGAACTTTTTTATGGTTTCAATGTGCCAGTGAAATGGAACAGGTGCAGTGTTTACAGACATGCGCGCGGGAGAAAAATGCGTCCGGAAAATGTTACCTCCGTGTCATGTGACATCTTTCATGCGGGTGGACAGGCTGAATGAATTCTGAATTTTCTTCTGTGCTGGTGTTCAAATTTTCATGGTGAACGATGTGTGATTACTAGTACACGTGTACATTGAAGAGGTTAGCACTGGAAATCTGTACATGTAGGCTCTGTCTCTGCTTTTAGATTGACTGTCAGTGGACATCAGAACAAAAGTGACGATATTGGTAATAGTCTATCATTAAAGTGCTGAACAGAAATTTCTTTTGCCAGTGTCGGAGAGTTTTTTTAAATACACCCAGCTTTACTGTCCCAAAGCCCCCCCCCCCCCCCTTCCCCTCTTTTTTTTTTTTTTTTTTTTTGGTCCCACAAAATGTATACAGGGTCAACACAATACATGCAGATCGTTTCCCAGGTAGTATACAGGGGTGTGTACAGTTGAGGGCTTTTTACACTTGCAAATTTTGCTTAGTCCTGTACCAACGGTGGGGCTAAGGGGGGGGGCCTTAGCCCCACCGTTGGTACCAGACTTTCCGTAGCCCACTTTCTGCTTACACTTGTTTTTGCGAAAGTGGGCTAGCCCCACCGATAATCCTGTACTATCTGGCCCTGCAAAATAGCAGGGTTAGCACCGCAATTGCAGTGCTAACCCCGCAATTGCGGTGCCAAGCAAGCGAGTGTAAACAGAACGAAATAATAATCCGGGGCTAAGCGACGGAGATGAAGTCCGACCCCCCACTGACCAATCAGAAACGAGGTAATCAAGTGCTGCCTGTGCATGCGTGTACTTGTACAGTGCACAGCGTAATCATGAATATTCATGTGGTTTGGAAAGTAGGGGGCTAAGAAAGTGAGTGTAAAAAGGTCAGTTTTCTCCTTAGCCCAGGACAAGAGCTGAGTATGGGATTTATTGGCGAGTGTAAAAAGCTGAAAAAATTGGTACGGGACTAACGATAGTCCTGAGTCAAAGAAAGTACGGGCTTAAATAAAGAAACACAAGTGTAAAAAGGGCTTTGGACATCTATGCAAGCATTACAAATGTAGGCCTATATGAGGGGCGGTTATCATAAAACATATTGCACATAAATCATCACGAAAATCAGAAGTTTATTTCAAGAAGTGATTATTAATCACCAAACCTACATATTTTGAAATGTCAGTCATAAAGTACGCTGTAGACAAGACACAGTGGCCCGAATTCACGAAGGTGGTACAAATGAAACCATGGTCTAAACCATGGACAAAAACCATGGAGCGCCAAGTGTCAAACGGAATATTTCGTTTAGAAATTGGTCATTTCGTCTACAAAATGACTGTTTCGTTAACGAAATTATCATTTCGTGGACGAAATGTTCATTTAGTTACAAAATGTTGTCATTTCTTTACAAAATAATCATTTCATTGACGAAATGACTGATTTTGTAACGAAATATTCCGTTTGACACTTGGCGCTCCATGGTTTTTGTCCATGGTTTAAACCATGGTTTCATTTGTACCACCTTCATGAATTTGGGCCACTGTGTCCATCAAAAAATTAATTGGCCAGTCTTTTGTAGTTTCATATTTCGACAGCAATCAGGTTTTTGGTAATTTGTTCGCTTTATTGCTTGTGACTAACAGAAAAATACACATAGAACTCTGCATATATTATAACTAGATTACAAAGGCATGAAGGTTTGATGCACAGAGAAATTATGTGTAACTGTCTCACTAGTAAAGGCAGTTTATCAGCTTCATGTCATCATTCAGAGATACCTAAAAGCTACTCTGCCATTCAAGTGGAAGAGTGGTTAATAGATTCTTGCGTCAGGTCTTGGACGAGAGATTTAGGCCCTATGTACTAAAATCTAGACTTAGGCTATACAGCCCGAGTGGACCTGACAACTATGTGCACAAAACCAAATCTCACACTGAGGAGTTTTATAGCAGTAAGCATGGATGCGGAACGACACTGTTGAGTCAGACTGGATGCACATTGTACTGCTGCGCCATCAAGGACGCCCATCACAATGTGGAACCCACAAGCCATGTCATTCTGGAAGAACCGATCTCTCGGGTTTGCCAACCTTATTGCAGGAAGGTCCCAAAATTTCACATTAATTCATAAAGGCCTTTCCCCTCAGTGGCCAGAGAGATTAAAGTGGATTTTGTGTGATTATGTGATTTATGGAAGAATTTGGTTTCATAGTACATTGCTGAAAAGTAAGGGCTTTATGTAGTGTAAAAGGAGATGGCTTATAATACACTGATGCAAATTTGCAGGAACATGTCTACAAATGTACACACGATAATATTTCAGATTAACCTGTTATAGATAGTGTGTAGGCTTACAAGGGAATGTACATTGTTATTGCCTTTTATAAGGAAGTTGGCTTATTGATGTCATGGTAGACTTTAGATATCATTTGTGAACGATAGAGCGTCGTTCTTGGTAATTTTTGGGAAAGAATGAATAAACTTTTTGTTAAAGATGCATAGAACTACATACTAGCCTACAGTATGTTTGGGAGAGTTCAAAAAAGAAAAATGGATGTGTTGGAGTGTATTTCCATGAAACAAAACGGTGCACGAGATCTGATGCTGCCATACCATGAATTGTATATCGGGATGTTGTGTCTGAATGGTCTCATATAAACACATACTGTAAGTCGGTGTGTCTGAAAGTGTTGTTAGTGGCCTTATGCCTACCAAGCAAGTGCTTCGATCAATCCTTCCTCCTTTAACCCGTTGAGGACGGACTAATTTTTGCTACAACACGCATTTCGCATAGACACCTGCGCGTGTATATTCGGGACTCGTCCTCCATGAGTTTAAGTAATCGACCCCATACAGCTGATAAAAAAAAGAGACTGGTGCCCTTTCTCGCTGCAGACACTTTTCATAATCACAACTGTGCCATAGGTATGTTTGCTGATGCTCTGAAGTGAAAAATTGATAATGGGTGAGGTATTTTTCACCATACATAGAGAAATGCATGTGTACAATGTACATACATGTATCAGTAGTCAAGTGTGCAGTCCACATTTGGGGCCGTGTCCACGGTCCATTCTTGGTGGAACTATTCATGGAGTGTCCTGCGATGATATGATCAGATTTTCTTTTCAACCCCCTCGCTTAATCCCTCAATTTTGTATGAAACACTATAATACACCTCCCCCCCCCCCTTCTTCTGCTTGATCTCTCTGTGTATAGTAATGGTGTAATAGGTACATTATCATCTAAGCAATTTATCATTTGCCATGGGGGGAGTGCTGTTCCAATTTGGCACCACTTCATTCAGCGCCCTAGCGAGAGCTCCGGCAGGGCCACATATCATCGACCATGCGAAGAGAGGAGGTGCCATACATCACTGACAAGATAGTGGGAGCCAATATTTGACATTAATCAGTCGTGTCAATGACAATGGGAGGGGAAATCCAGACATGGAAGGGGGGCAGGGACGGAGGTTGGGTCCTTGTTTGAAGATGCAGGCACTCTTGCCTCCATCGTCAGCATTGTGATGGAAAGGGATGATAAGTTGGAGATGCATCAAAGATTTTTGGGGCTAGCTTCTTTTTTTTTGTGTGTGTGCAGATTCTTTTCTCAGTCTTTGTTTTCTTTTTTTTTTTTCTTTTCTTCTTTTAAAAAAAATTGTGGAAAGTAAATGTTGTATGCCGTGTGCAATACTCTGATTGGATGATGTGACACACTACATTATGCCATGTACTTGCTAATAGGCCCGTTCACAAACAACGAAAATCGAAATTTCAATCGCGATCCAAATTTCGATTTTTTTTTCGACCGTTCATACACAGGGAAAAATCGCACTTCGCAGCAAGGAAAGAACGATCAGTGGCCAAACTGCGCATGCGCGAAACTTGCATGACCAAAGACTGACCCCGCCCGCAGTCCCAATAGAGTTTCGCACGCGCTACGAACGATGGGATTAAAAATACCGATTTCCGAATCTCGATCGCGCTCACACACACGACGCTTGGCAAAATAATCGCGATTATTCTGAAAAATCGCACTAATAGTGCGAGTTGGATTGCGATAAGGATCGCGGTAATTAGTGAGATTTTTCTGTCCACACTGGAAAAAATTTCGAAATTTTGATCGCGATAAGAAAATCGATTTTTAAATCGCACTTTTTCCCTTGTGTGTGAACGGGCCTATTGCTAGGCTGTTTTCTGGAGTTGTGGATGTATATAAGTGCACAGGATCATTTGGTTGTAATATTGTAGTGTTACATCGCTTTGTGAGAATAACAGGCGGAAAGCATGTCTTAACATCCCTGGCTGTATTGTGAGCAAATTCCTGTGTAGATTTCAAGAGTGTATATATTGTACTGTCTGTCAAATTACATAACATGTGATTCCTGTTTGTTGTTGTTGTTGTTGTTTATTTTTTCTGAGGAGTTATTTCCTGAATGGTACAAGATTTCATTGACTTGCTTTACTCAAGGTTAGGAATAAAGTGAATTTCCTATGAAAACAAAACAAAACAAAACCAAGCAAAAGTGAGAAAGATGAAGATAGCAATATTTCTGATGGCATACATGTAACATTTTATGGATTTTTTTTCTCTCTTTCCGTTTCTTTCTGCAGTGTATATATCCATGTCGAGAAACATTTAAAAATCTGGAATTGTGCAAGAACAAGTGCCAGGTAAGTGCTTGTGGTATATGTTTGCCTTTCGGTTCTCATTTTGAAAATGACAATTCTTGGTCAGCTTGTCAAAAGTGATCATGCAATGGGATGAATTATGTTCATGTAAACTCAAGAGGCACCATTTATTGTATCTCAATATCACTACAAAAAATGCTTGCAAGGGAGGGAAAATTGCCATAAGCCAAGCCAGTAATTGGTACCAAATTTTGTGATCGTGAATTTCCGATTACAGAGATACATGTATAATGACCGCAGAACCAAATTTGATGGTATAGCAAACTACGGTCTAATTTCAAACTTCTGCAGTTTCGGTGCACTCCAATTTCTAAAGTCGAAGTTTGTCAGTCGTGATCGATAGTGTCATCTGTAAAGTATTGTCTTACGTGGAAATATGGAGAAACTGAGCGATGAATTATTATCACATTGTTTAAAGGAATTGTATGAATTAAAGAAGGTAAAAAAGAAATAGGATGACATATAGCGTAAGAAATACGTAGTCCTACTTTCATGAAAACACTCCCGACTGTGAATGTCCGTGAGTCACTGTGGGACTCTCACGTTCCCTGTCTTGTCTCTTCAATTTACTGCCAATTTCCTGAACAATCAATCATTCCGTTTGGGGATGGGAGCCGCGAAGGCATCATTTGGCAGCAACCTCTTTCGGTGAAAGGGGGTGGTTCGCAGAGATAAGCTTTCACCTTGCGGGAGGAAGCGAGATTAAGATGATTTGAAAATATTTACAAAAATTCTGTTACCGATGTTTTTTATTAAAAGCAAAATGGCAGGTATGCACATGCTGTATTCTAGCAAATGTTCATCAAACTTGGCAAAGTTAAGATAAAGTTTTGATTCTTGGGGGGGGGGGGGGAGGGGGTGGATCAGTGATACTCAAAAGTTATCCTAGTAACAGGCAAACCTAGACCAGCTTTGCCTGTTGATAGGAGCTGATGACAGCCCGGAAGAAATCAACTGTGTTCTGTACCTCTTTATGAAAGGAAACATAAAAGTAAATTGCCCCCTTCTGAGCAATTACATGTAGATCAACCTGCAGTAACGAGTGAAATGATTATTAAATTTGATCTTTTGACATCTGTTGAAGGTAGGATATATGGACTAGATTGATTTACTGTCCATTTACTTCATTCTTTTTTCTCTTTCTTCTTCTTCATGCCACTTCAGGAAGCTGTAACTGCTCCCAATCTGTGTGAAGAATCATGTACATACATTAAATCTATTAGTAACGATAAGATTGGGGCGTGTCCAGCCAGCGTTCAGGGCTTCGAGCAGGCGTGTGTGGAAGAGTGCTCGCATGATGAAGACTGCCAGGGGAGTAGAAAATGCTGCTACAATGGGTGCGGGAGAACTTGCCAGAAACCATCAATATTTCAAAACAGTGAGTCAATATGGAGACAACTCTATGGTGTGTTTTCGTTTGTTTGTTTGTTTGTTTATTTGTTTGTTTGATTTGTTTTGTTGCAGCTGCTGTAAGTACCACATCACTTCTTACTGGCAGTCAGATGCTGGTAGCTATCGTGATCAAAGAGCCGATACAATTTTCCAGCATGTTTCAGTCATCCGTTGTCACCACCTGTAGTTGCCATCTCTTTGTGGTTAAACGTCTTTCATTGCAGGCATAGAGCAGAGACTGTCATTAGTCGTACATTGGCACTATCAGTTGATTCAATTTGTAGTGCAGAATCGTACATAATAGTAACCTTTTTCAGGAGAAGAATGCATTTTTACTAAAGGGTAAAAATGGGATAGTCATTGAGCAGCAAATGA
Source organism: Diadema setosum (assembly GCF_964275005.1). Taxonomy (NCBI): domain Eukaryota; kingdom Metazoa; phylum Echinodermata; class Echinoidea; order Diadematoida; family Diadematidae; genus Diadema; species Diadema setosum. The sequence goes on along the minus strand of NC_092705.1, from coordinate 10,034,775 downwards.
GAAAAATGCTCTTTGTTTTTGAACGTTTAATTTCCGTAGCAGGGGCGCAAACATTGCTGCTTCGTTTTATTAGCCAGTGTAAGACAGGAAACGGACATAATGAGCACTTTTAAATCTGAAGAAATTTGTCACCTGACAAGGCCATGAAAGATTTTGACGGCGTCTTCATCTTATTGAATCTCTTTGTAGGGGTATTCTTGAGTGAACATTGTCACTGCTTGCAGCAGGACCTATCCCCCGTCTTGGGTCTGGCCAGTATGATAGTCAACAGGTGCGAGGTGCCAACATACATGAGCTTTGAGATTATAATGGCTAACGGAGTCTGTGTTAGGCGCCACACCACCCCGGGCAGCTGGCAGGCTACTACCTCACCCACTCAGCCCTTTGAGCTTATTAATTAGACTACAGATGCGTTGCCAAAGACAAGCAGGGCTACCTGAGGATTGATCGAGGGAAAGTGGAAAGAATGCATCCAGCAAAAAGAAAAAAAGACTCCTAACAGACCACAAAAAAAAAAAAAAAAAAGGTGTGGGGGGGGGGGGGAATGTTCTCGCTTTCGTTCAAGTCACCATCAACCTCTCTGCTCTGTCCTTCATGCAGATTACCCACCGCAAGTGATTGACAAGCTCACCACGGTGACCGAAAACGAAGACGGCGACTCAGCTACGGTCAGCTGGTCGTTACCCTCACCGTCGAGTCCAGGGGAACATGCGGGCATAATGTTTGCCGTGCAGGCCAAGAACATGTCCACCAGGAGAAATTCGGACTGGCTGGACGTGGGAGTGGTAAGTTTGCCGCAGGGAACCGCGTAAAGGGTTTTGAAGAATTAGATGACAGATATGAAACCTCGAGGGTGTGTGCCTCGTCAGTACGTATTAGCGTCTTCGTGTTATGTTCTGTGTTAACTGTTCAGCAAAAAAATGTATCATACTTGTTACAAAAATTTGATATGTGTTTTGGCACAGCTATGCTTTGCAGGCATGTATAACATGGGCATGCACCCCAGTACTGGAAGCTCACAATAGTTGGTTCCCCAAAGATCCAGTAGATTTGCCATGTTTGAAAATGACTGGGTTACTGTGGTCTAGTGTACACACTATCCCATCTTGGTCCACATAAAGTGCGAAGTACATGTACATTATTCATAGTTTTTACTTTAAATTACTGCAGGCTTCCTGTGCTTTAAACGGTTAGCCAGGTAACAAGCACTGCACAATTTGAACATTACTTTTTGCGCGTCATTCACACTCATGATGAGTAATTGGGGGCTTCTGCCGTTGCGGTTGTTGAAGTACGAGTGGGTAACAGTTGTCGTTCCTCTGACATGTCAGAATGAATTGTCCTCTGAGTAGCTACGGTAGAGTGAGAGAAGACAAGACATGACTACTGCACACAGGAGGGAGAAGTTTCTATATGAACATTGGGACGCTGAGCACTGAAAGATTAGAATTTTTTTTTTCTTCTATAATATATCCAAGAAGAGGTATTAAAGGGATCATATAGTTTTGATTGAGACCTAATTTCAGGTCTCTAACATTTTTTTTTTGTGTGTGTGAGATAATGAGAAACCTCTTATGAAATATGAAAGGAGGAATTCAACGTTTATTTGATGAAAATTGGTTTTAAAATGGCTGAGATATCCAAAAAGAGTGATTCTAATAAAGTGTGGGATCCACATTTTATTACGATTGCTTTGTTTTACTCTATTTTTTTGGATGTCTCAGTAATTCCAAACCGGATTTTCATCAAATAATCTTTGAATTCCTCTTAAAATGGTATGCTCTGTACTATTTCATAAGTGTTTTCTTGATATCTCACAAAAAGTTAAAAGCCCAATTCTCATCTCCACAAATACTGTACCCCTTTAAAGCTACAAACTGAGGAGTAGAAGTGGACTAGGCTGAAGATGAGAAATGTAGTAAGCTTCTATCAGGGTTACCATAAGGCACCATAAAACAAAATGCGTGTTAGCTGTGATCATTGATTCCTGAGAGGCGTAAATCAGCCACGTTTCGAGACCGTTCATCCTTTCACTGTTCGTTGAATTCTCATTCCGACCCGTAGGTGGACACCACGCAGATCAGCGTGCGATTGCTTGTGGGGAGGCGGTACAGGTTCCGGATCGCCTCCGTCAACGAAAATGGGACACAAGGCTTTGGGAGATCCACAAGTACATTCTCCCTATCAAGAGGTATGTACCCCCCCACCACCCCTTCCTACACACACACACATCAGATAATTTGTGAATATTGCTCTCAGTTACGTCTATGATCATTGTGACCAGATATGAATGAGGAAAATCTCCCAAAAATTATTAAGGAAATAAAATCAAATAAGACTGAAGAAATTATGTATAATGTAGCTGTGTTGCCATACGAATTGCAAATATCATTATTCAGTGCAGAATGTTTAAGTCTTCCCTAAACTAGCAGCGTTGATATGATAACAAAAAGGTATACTGTCTGGCTTCATTTGTACCTAAAACCCCCAAGTCTGGTCCTTGACACTTGTGAAAGAATGAGCACTTGTGACGATTCAGTCCGTTTTCCACCCGTTCATGATGGCTGACCCTTGTCCACCACAGAGCCCGAACGGCCGACCCCACCGCACACCATCGCCGTCGGGAGCTGGAAGGTGTCAGAGGGCGCGGAGGAGCGCATCGACTTGACCCTTCACTGGAGCCCACCACGCTACAGTGACCTGGAGATATTCAAATATCGGGTCTTCTACAGCGAACGCCTCAAAGTGATGCCTTCCATCATTGCTGTGAAGGAGGAGCGCATCGATGTGACAGATGTAAGTGAACCGCCATAACCTATCTGCCCTCTCTGTCTGTCTGTGTGTATCAGTCTGTTCTTCTGTCTGTCTGTGCCTACATTATTCTTTTTTTTTCTGTCCTTTTCTTTGCCATTTCTTTGCATCTGCCTGCAGTCAGTTCAGTAGCTGATCATCTTGTGTCTGTGTTCACGTTTATTCACCATCAGTTATTTGAGTCTGCTGTTTGAGTTTTCAGTCTGTTTTCAGGTAATGATTTACCTGTGTTGTTTTTTGCCTGGTCAAACTTTTAGACCTGCATGTACATTATGCTCGTTTTAATTGTGTTTGTGAGTGCTTGTTTCATTTGTGTTTCCCTGAAATACAATATTCAGACCTCCCAACAGAGGAAAGAATCTGAATTTTGACCATTCCTAACTCTTGTTTCAAGAGGAGTTTTGTACTTTACTCGATAATTTTACTCCACATTCCTATATGAACTGATCTTTTTTTCCTACTTTTGAGCTAAGTCATCCCTATTTTTCAGTCAGAAAGGTTGCGAGGCCTATATCTTGGCTGATAAGAATCTGTATTTTCTCAGTAGGAGAGTATGGGCAATGCACCTTTCTCTATCCAGCCTGTGTGTTAATGCGTTACACTCTGTATTCACAGGGGAGGAAACTTCTTTAAGATGCACATTCTCGGTAGCAATTGATTCTGATGCTACTCTGTCTCTCCCTCTGTCATACAGGGAAGAACAAGTGTTGTTTTGCCCATGCTGCGCCCGGAGACGCGGTACTTTGTTCAGGTGATGGCCATCGCGAAGCTCGGCAACACGAGGCTCGGCAGTGCGCGAAGTTCCAAATACATCTTTACACCGGAGCTGTCCAACCCGGCAGGTGAGATGTCTACCCCCTCTGCCAGCTGAGATGCTCTAGGGAAAAAAGGCTAAATTTGAAGACATGTATTTGTTGTCATTCTGGAATGATGTTGGGGGCACAAAGTTATTTGTAAAATTGGATACTATTATTATTATTACCTTCTTTTTTGTGCTTTTGTGTGTGTGGCATGTTTATCCAAAAGTGAAAATTCACTTCTCCTTGGGAGCATTGAGCAGGGTGTTAAGAGTTTACATACGCAGAAATTACTTTACATTCATTATTACATGTCAGGTTGTTTGGCCAGTTAGAGCAAACATAGTGATATGGAGTTGGACGGGCACGGACGAAACATTACGATTTCAAACTCTTTTGGTTTATTTGTGGCGGTGCGTTGTTTAATGTAGGTGCTCTTGTTTTGAACTTGCATTCCAGACGGCCCAGGTGATCCATTGTATCCCGGTCCGGTCGCCCCCTTTCCCGATAACGGGCCCCGGCCGGGTCCGCCGCGCGACCTGACGCGGGACGAGCCGTACTGGGAGAATGGCACCCTGAAGGTGAGGCTTAGCTGGCGCAAGCCGATGGGGTACGAGGACTCCATCGACCGGTTCACCATCCACTGGGAGGCCACGGTCTGCTCGTCAGGGACAGGGTGGAGAACGACCACGCCTCCACAGAGGTCAGTCTTTGCCTCCTTTTGGCTTCCTCCCAACGCACATCTTGGGACAGCCTTTCTCGTGTGCTCACATGCTGTTTAGTCCTATGCATAGAGAAAGGTGGTGGGGGGGGGGGATGGAAGCATTCTTATAAGAATGAAATCTTTTAATATTCGTTATCGGGAAAATATACCTCTGATTTTCTTCTTGCTAGACTCCACAGAAAGACAGTTCTAGCTCTTGCTCTCTCTGACAATTTTCAAAAGTCTTTCCTTGATATCTTATGCCCATATCTTTTTATTTCAGTATCTGCACTTTGTTGTGGTGATTTAGTTATTTTTTTCAAATGAGAATCAACCATGACACTGCCCTGTGTATTTTCTAAGATATCATGTGTTGCATGGTTTTAATAAAAAGTCTCTCCCTAAATGTGTTCACGTCTTACATAATTATGACTTAAACTTCTAGTAACTATTTCAATTACGATTTCTGACACCACTAAGACTTTCCTCATAGGTATCGGTAGTCTTGTTGATGAGCAATTCATCTTGTCCAGTCAACATTGATATGGTATTGATCATTGTTTCTGTGAGCTATGAATATTTTTGCAGAGTCATTCCTTGTTGCTCTTGAAAACACTCTCTGACCTTCAAAGTACTCTCTAGCCTGTTTGCAGTTTAAGAATGCATCTTCTTCTGTCTCCATATATGTATACTATGCTTCAAAATCATTTGAATTGTTCCTTTTCCAACTGGATAATCATATCTTCTCTCTCTGTAACATCTGATGTTCATGAATGCCAGGGGCATCATCTCTTCTCAAGCTACAGAAATAGTTATGTCTTCTCTGTCATGCTGCTTTTTCTTAGCTACTATGTATTTCACCGTTTCATTTCAAATATAGATTTCTGTCCATTGCTGTTGCAAATTGACCAGTTCTCTTCATCCTCTGTGTTTGTTCAACATTATCATAGCTTTGTTCAACATTATCATAGCTTGGGTGACAAAACCTTGTATCTCAAATTTTGGCAAAATTTACTTTTTCTTGTGATTAATCTTCGGATAATCAGTTCAGTGATGGCCGGTCCAAATCCTAGCTGTCTTTACCCCCAAAATAAAGGCACCACAGCATGTCAAATGCAAGTCAATCCTATTTGTTACGGTGATTTGGCTGCCGTGTATTTACGCCCTTTTGAACATTTGACATATGTGAGTTACGAGGTTTTGTCGCCACAACAGGGATATGTAATGTACACTTATATTTCTGACATATGTTTCTCTCTCTCTAAAAAAAAAAAAAAAAAACTATTATAATATGATTCTTCCCTTTGTCTTTCTCTTTCAACATCTGTGTCCTTCGTTTCCTTGCTTCTTTCTCTGCTCTGCCTCAAAAATTTGTCCCCCTCCTCCCCCCCCCCCCCATCTCTCTGGTTTTTGTTTTTTGTTCTTCTCTCGCTTCGGGATAAACCCCCAAAAGGGTGTACAAAACAATGACATTTATACGCCTTACCGTGCGAAAGCAGCAACCTCTCACGTAAGTGACCAGGTAGAGTGTGTGTTTGCCAAGCCTGCACGATGCAACCTTACACCCACGGCCTTCCTTTATAGTATGCATGCACCCAATTATGACTTTACCCCCCAGTCCCCTCACTCCCTCTAACATTCCAAAAGTTTGAATAACTTTCACCCCCCCCCCCTCCTTTTTAAGGAGGGCATTTATTTTGAAAAAAAAAAAGGTTGTTGGTAGAAATGTTTCACTTTTGCTGTATACAAAATGAACAGAAGTTAATGTCTTTTTTGATCTAGGTGCTGTGAGTGTGAAGTTGTGCACCAAGCTGCAGTGTGTTAAAATGTAAACCTCTGGAAAGACATATTTTTTTTTTTTAGTCACAGTCACAGTATATGAGATGTATGCCTTTCACATTGTGTGGCTTGTTCGTTATCTGATTGCAGTGCAATTCACATTGTTTATAACCATCTTCACCTTGCAAAGTGTTACCACTTTAAAAAAAAAAAAAAAGAAAGAAAGAAGAGAAGAAAAAAACAAACAAACAGAACTCATGAATGTAACCCTGCTGAAAATCCTGCACCAAGTTTGGGTTGCCAGCACCGTCTTGCTCATTTATTTCCTTTTGTGTTTGTTTGTTTTTTTCTGTCACCTGACATCTTTTAGTATTGAGAAATGCTGTTGATTCATATCCCTAATGTGATTTTAGACAGGTTCTTCTCTGGGAATAAATTGGTCAGTTCAGTAAACTACCTCCCGTCTTCTGATTTAGGAGAACATGTGAATGGCAAATAAGCACAAGGTGCATGGTGGCATTGTGTAGTTGGATGACAGTATGTTGGAACGGAAGAAGAAGATTTATGATCACCTGTCCCAACCTCAAATTTAACCCTATATCCATGGTGCGATTGTGAAATTGTTTAGCTGTGCCCAGCATGGTTATCTAGGTGCGACAACCTTTTTTGTGATGTGCCGGCAGCCGACTGTCGGGGGCGCCAATGTTTATGCCTCGGTATGTGTTGATTGGTCGTAAGACAACAATGGTTCAGACTTTTGCCACCATGCCACTGGAGTAATACTTCTTGATCATGTGTTTAGTGAAAATAAACTGTGGGCATGTCAGCCCAAAATGTTTACATTCATAGCATATGCAAGATTTAAAGGGCAGGGGGGGGGGGGGATGGGTGGAGGGATAGGGTGATGGGAGATTTTGAGTGAAGGTAGGAGCCAGTTAAGCAAAAATCATGCCACATATGTATTCATTGATATTTAAACGACAATTACAAGGATCGTGCATTTGGTGACAACCAAGCCAACATGTCGCTTTTTCTCTCTCTGATCTATAGGGCATTTTATATCAATGATGTCTTAAAAGTATAAGTATGGGGAGGATTAATGTAAATGGATGGAGGTGGGGGGGAGGGGTGTCTGACTGTCGTCTCAAACCTCACATCTCAGATATATGCCTTGGGGAGCTTTCATGCTTTTGAGAGAAGCTCCTGAAAGCTTCTCATAGAATCCCTCTTAATCCTAAACCTTTAATCTACCTCAGCAATCCTTACCTTCGAGCGTAGTCTCGCGCCACCAGACCTAGGTTACCCGTATGAGGGTCCCACATTGCAAGAGTTCAATTTAATTTTATTCAAATCGAACCTGATAATGCTGAAGAATATTATTGAAGGCTGGAGAACATCATTTTCCTATTCACATGATACTGATGTGACCAAAGTGAACATTTAATAATCATTTTGGTAGGGTCAAAGACTTTGACATCAATTATTTAGACTAGTAACTACTTTGATGGGGATTTTCAAATATGGCATCAAATGAAATAGGCTCTTTTACAGGATTTCATTTTGAAATGGTTTAGGGAGAGCAGGACTCAATTACATCGAGAGTCTCATTCCCATGCATGGTCAGCTAAGGACATTATCCTTGTTTTATTATTATAACTTTCTTTCATTATTTCAGAGATTTCAGAGGGTGATATTTTCTTTCTTTCCAAAGCCCTAGTACAGTGTATACTACAGGGGGCCAAGGCATCACTTAAAGTGAGCTTCATGTACCTTTGCACGTTAGATGCAGTCGTGGGGAAGAGTTTCATATTGCACTCGACACTGTATGTTGTCAGTAACAGAAGATAAATGCATACATATGTGTATCATCAGTTTAGACCAAACTTGGCCCTGACACATAGCACATGCTGTTAGATTACAAAGGACTCAGTATCTAGATTTAGCTATATGTGTGTGCCTGCTAGCCTCCTTTCGTACTGAAAAAAGAAATAGAAAGGCTGTCACAGTCCCTGTTTGGTTGAAAGTGCTTAAAAGATCGCCCATCCTTATTTTTTGCTTGTTCGATTTGGGTGATAGAAAATTAGATGTGTAAATAGTATCGGCATCGGAGCAGCGGAAAAGACATGTTTTGTTCTGATGTCAGCTTACCATTCATCATTCATGCCCCCACACCTCCGATTTGATGCTAAGTCCCTCTAGCTAGCTGTTAATATGCTGCCAAAACTTTTCCCCAGATTTGTCTTCTCCCCTAATCAAGCACAGACAGGCAGACACTCATGCTACAAAAAATGTTTAGTTCAAACATTGTCTGATTTATATTCAACATGGACATTGGGTGTTGAACATAACCCTGATAACATGGACATCACGGGACAGATTGGCATTTATAAACAAAGGAAAAATACAATTGGGAGACAAAACATCATTGTTTGCCGACAAGGATATCAAATCAAACACTCTTCATGAGAGATGGGATTTCCAATGGACTGGGGTAAACTAAGTGGGCAAACACACCCCAAGCTATTGATATGAACACAGCCGGGGACACAATAGGTCTGCCACGGGTGTGAACGCACCCACAGGTGAGTTCAATTCACACCCTGTCGTAGCCTTGCATATTGTGTGCTTTGTTCTCACTTGACGGGCTTCTGTGACAGTTAGTCCAACCTGTCTTATGCAATGTAGTTCAGATGTAACCAGAAAAGAAAGATTGGGGGGGGGATGAGGGACAGGGGAGAGGTACAAAAAAGAAAAATGAAGAGAGAATGAGAGAGAGAGTGAAAAGAAACTCCTTGGTTGCAGTGGATTAGAGATTTTGCGGGATTTCAATGAGTTGCAGTAAGTCCTGGCACAGATTACGATGTAAGAAGATTCATGTTAATCTGATTTGAAATTCTAGAATCAATAGTCAGAAGTCCCTTTCTTTCCCCTCTTTCCCTTTTCACATTTTATGCTGAAATTACAAGTGTTCTGTGATTATCGAGACCAATATATGCATGTTGTCAGCCAGGCTTCATTGAGGGGCAGTCTACAATGAAGGTACTCCCGAAATACCAAGGTACACACGCAGACAAGTTACCTACTTCCATTTGATTTACGACTACCTCATGTTGTGTTAGAATTCTTGCCCTTGTGTGTACAAACAGTCGAATATATGCCCTCTCACCCAGTACAATGACAAAACTTTTAGGAACACTCATTGCAGGCCAGTAGAATGGACAAATTTTCAAATGTCGCTGACCTAGATGAACCAGAATGGCTCAAAGTCTGTCCAGATCTGGAGAGCTTTATACGCGGCCGAGGTCATCTGGCCCATAGAATCCTATTAATACGTGTTTCTGCTCGTCATTTTGGAAGTTACTGCCACCCAATGGCAATAGTTCTTCTGAGAAATTGGGATATTTTGGAGGAAAAGATGTAATGTGCGAAGTCAGGAGCGTAAGGCATCTTCGACAATGGCCTTTACGTAGCTGTCGCTAACCTTCCCCATAGAATCGTAAGCAGAACTGTTCTCATGTCAAACATTTCTCTCCAAGGAGATCTTCAAAAATGTATTTAAAGATAAAATGTGAAAAAAAAAGTTCTGTGGTGACCACATATTGCCAAGATATTTGTAAGTAACAAATATAGAAACATAGCTTGTCATTCTTAACTCTGAAGCCACCAGACATGACCAACCTTCAGCAAACTTATGTTTTACTCTTCATTTCTTCATTTTTGGCTGGACTTACGGTTCCATTACCATATGTAGATAACAAATTTTATAATGGCTGCATGATCGTAAGATCCCCTACCCCCCCCCCCCCATGTTCTTCATGCATTTTATAACTGAGCTATGCCAGTTTACAAACATATCCTCACTTGCATGTTGCCCTTGTATTACACAGAAACACAAACATACTTTGAAAGTGATATTTTGATAACACTGTTTATGTCGCAAGGGAATGCATGCGTTGAACACGTGGCTCGTGCAAAATGCTCATTGAAGGGAGAATTTGCCTCGGAGGACAATATAGACAGTGATATTGGTGATGTCAAAAATGACAGTGCAATGAAAGTTGAAACCAAACTGTGTGATAATGATGAAATTCTGGAGATAATCAAGTCACATGATATAGTGGTACGTGATGTCCAGGGTCCCGTTTCATAAAACTTGTTATCAGTGACAACTGCCACATTTCTATGACAAATTTGCTCTCAGCCAATCAGATGCAAGGATTTCAGTAGCTTGTCACATCTATGACAGCTTGTCACTGATGACAAGTTTTATGAAACGGGCTCCTGGACAGGTTGGTTGGTACCAATTGTACGACCTTTATCTCAATTTGCAGATATGGAAATACTTATTTGTTTGACATACAAACATAAAGACCAGAAAAGTCTGAAATGAATTTGATTACCTATTTTTTTTTCTTTATTGTATACATTCCAGTTACATCTTTAACAAAATCATGAGAAAGTGTGTATAAACACGAATTTTGTGATATTTTTGCACTGTTAATCAGGACTAGCATTCAAGGGACATTGCAGTCATTTGATCAAAGTTGAGTCTTTTGAAAGCGAGCCTTGCATACCATGTGTAGTGGCTTACTGATATGAAGGGGGGGGGTGGATGCAACCTTTGTCATCTGCAAAAGAAAATATAGATGACAACAACAATTAGAAAGTTGATGTGGGACCTTGCTTTTGTTAATTCACAGAGTTTTAATGTATCCTCCGGTACATTCTCCTTTGATAAGGACTGACTGACTAGTTGATGATGTAGTATATCCATTACAAGTTTGCATGAGCTCTGGTATTTGCATGAGCTTGTATAGCTGCATGATGGAATGATGATTAATTGATCTGCTGGTGTAAACAGTGCACATGGCCATGGGGAAAAGAAGGTATTGACATGTATTGTAAGAAGCTTTTTGTCTAATTAGCTTTTGACTAGTACTTTTTTTTTTTATGATGATGAAAATCTGTGTAGAAATACATTAATTTGCATGACCCTGGAAAGTGAAATAATGGCTTGAGTTGGCACACCATTTCATTATGAAAATTAATACGCCGTGATTGATACTAAAAGAGTCTGTACATGTTCTGTATGTCATGTAGTGTAGTGTACAAACTTAGATAGCATCCATTCATCTGGCCTGAAGTTCCCTTATTAACAGTATGATTTTTTTTTTAAAAAGAAGAAAAGAATGAAAGACAACCAAAAATTTTAGTCCAAAATTTGTATCTTTTTTTTTTCTTAAAGAGGGATAACACTTTGATTATTTGTAGTAAGATGTGTTCTTCAGAAGATTGAAAAGAATCTTTAAACCATGTTTCTTGCTGCATTGTATATCCGTGAGCCCCCCCCCCCCCCAAAAAAAAAGAGGAATAAAAGAGAAAATCATACACAACCATGATCTGTCCAATGTAGTTTGTTGAATATCTATGCCAAACCATATACTGACTCCATGGCACCGTGCCTTTAACAGTGAGTCCATTGGATTCAGCATAAAAGCACATTTTGTTAATGATGTCTTTCAGCCGACCCTATTCAGTGTGTTAAAGTGACCTCACAAAGCTATGTTGATAAAATTTGGTGATAAACTATCACCACACCCCACCCTGGCTCCTTTCACGCAATCTCTCGCCGCCGACTTTAGCCATCCAAAGACTGTTTATGGAGCTGCTGTGTCTACTGCCTGATGACCCTTACTGATAAAATGAGAGCCAACTATTTCTATGCACTTCCGATTATTTCTATTTCATCAGAGAAGAGAGGGGCAGTGCTGATGCAAATATGTAATTCAAGTCCTGGGATGATTAGCGGAGCAATATGTTTACATTGCTTGGGGATGGCATGGAAGACCTTTTTTTTTCTTATAATCATTACCTTTGAGTTGTTCATATGAAGATGTGCCCTTAAAAGCATGAAATGTCTATATTTGTCAAAATGCTTTTTTTTTTTTTATTGCTAGTTGATACCCATGCGAAATGAAGGTGCGTGTAGCCTGTAAGTTGTGACAGAGATGTAACTAATCCATTTTTTTTTTTTTTTTTTTTTTTTTTGGTTGTACTTTTATGTGGACTGGTGAGAGAGTGTTTTTGTGACTTTGTCTTTTTCCATCAAAGTTTAGATTCATAGTGACGATTGCAAAAGGATGTTCATCAGAGACATCTAGGATTTTCCAAATGATCATTGTCTTTCCATTTCATCCTTTTCTTTTGAGAAAGCATCTCTGCTTTGTTGTTGTTATTGTCATCACTATAGGAAGTTCACGACAGCATGTAAAAAATGGCATTTGAATAGATCGATGCATCTTGTCAATGTGATGTATGTATTAGGTATTTGGCCTCCATGGCATTTCATTTGTTTGCCTGTATGTCTTTTTTAGTAGTGAGAGTGCGTGTGTGTATTAGATAGGCTGCATGTTTTTACATGACTGGCATCGTACAACACTAATGGCAGTTAGAAATGATGATGACTGCAGAGACGGTGATGATGATGATGATGATAATGGTGATAATGTTGATGACTGTCACTTTGACAACATGTAACAAATACTGTGAAGCAAGAATATTTGCGGCACAAAATTTTTGCAAATTGGAGCTGACTACAAGGCTTTTTTGGGCATGAAATTTTTGCAAATTGATACTGGCATTCAGTGCATTATAGTGTCGGACAAGAACTTTTGCGTGCATTGTAATTTTCTGAATCTTGGCTCTCGCAAAATTTACAAAATTACTCTGCATGAGAAAATTTCTGGTTTTACAGTATTGAGCATAATTCATGATAAATGACGATCATTGAATGAAATCGAGGCCTGTGTAATCATGTTAGAGGAAGGTACGATTGCAGACACTAACCGCGATCATTTGGCTGTTTGTCTCCCTCTGCTGGGCCACTGCAGGAAACAATGTTCGAGCTCTACGACCTGTCGTTCGATTGCACCTACGAGGTGTGGGTGAAGCCCGTGTACCAACACAGCTGGGGTCCACCAAGTGCCAACATCCAGATCGTCACGCCCCCGTGCACGGAGGTCAGGTTCCGCGGTCTGAAACCTGTCTGCCCCACCCCCAGTAAGTAGCAGAAAATTCGAAATTCAATGGAAGGAACTGTACAATCTTTGCCATTTTACTTATTTTGGTATTCAGTAACATGCATGTACGTACTTATATCAATGAATTTCTTGACCTATTACCTCAGTTTTTAATCAAGTTCCCAAATGAATTCATTTGATAATTCGTTCAAGGAATATTCCTTTAACTGGGACGTTCCCCTACATGTATCTCCATACGTGATACAAGTGTATTGTGGACATTTGCTAGTTTCCATGCAAAAACTTGTCAGTATACTGGTGTGCGGGTAAATGGAAGTCAACCTTTTGAGAATGAGCTGATTTTGCTTTAACATGCTTCCCATAGACACCTGCCCCGAGTATACTTCAGACTAGTCTTCAGTGGGTTAAGGACTGCTTCCTCACGAATACTGTAAAACGTGATATATTCGTGGCATGAAATTTTTGCAAATTCGAGGCGACAGCCTTTTTTGTCGCTTGAAATTTTCACAATTTGCCACTGGCATTCAATGCACATAGCGTAGACAGGAGCTTTTGCTTGCATTTTGATCTTGCGAATCTTGGCGCTCGCGAAATTTGCGAAATTAAACTACGCGAACATTCCTGGTTTTACAGTATAATGGTTTCTCTTTGGGGGGGGGGGGTGTATAACAGCTAACCAGCCCATCAGGAAGATGGGGAAGATTTCAAGGAATTGGGAAAGGTGATCCGCATGCTTTTATTGCTCCAACAAATTAGGTAGAGGGGCACCACAAAATCTGAAGGGAATGAAGGGGAGTTGGAAGCTGAGGAGTCTTTATTACTGGTCAGAGGAAAGACGGCATCTTAAACAGTCTCTGAGACCCCAGCCTCTCCAAGGGGGTGAACAAAGACAGTTTGAGCATTAGGAGTGGGGGAATTATCTGGAGATTAGAACAGATTTAAGTGATTCGGCCATTGAATGGGAGTGTGGATTAGATTCTCCGGGCCCGACAGAATGGACAGGAACATCTCCTTCTGATTCCTCATCTGATTTGATTGTCTGTCTGTCCGTCTATCTGTCGGGTCTGTCCTTTTCTCTGTCTGCTTGTTCAATTCTCTCACTCTGCCTCCAGTTCGTCCGACCTTAATTTTTCAATCTTAAATGTGCTAGACATCTTTCGTCCCCCATCACCATTTTCTGCAGTGGTAATCTTCCTTCTGCATACATCTCTGCTATGTCATGATCCTTTTTTTTTTTGGGGGGGAGGGGTGGGGGAGAGAAAGTTCTTTCTGCCGGATCACATTAGTCAAAGTGAGACCAAAGGGCGGACGAGCGGAAAGAAAGGCTGAGGGAGACGTAAGGATGGTGAGATAAATCTGATATTAAGGAGCGGAATGCAGTGGCAAAGAGATGGTATATCCTGCTTGACAATCGAACGAAATGAGAAGAAAAGAGGAGAGGGCAAAATTTGGGGCCATTTCACCTATCTTGGTACATATCTGTCTGCATCTTCCTATACCCTATTGCCGTCCTTTCTGATCCCTCTGGTGAAAGGGAGTCCAGCGACCAGATTTAAAAAAAAGAAAAACTCGTTATATGCCACGTTTGCACACCCGACCTGTCAACTTGGCATATTTTGCCCAGAGGCGCAGTCACGCACATAACCGATCGATACATTGCAATATGCCATGTGGTACTTTGGAAGGAGTGACGCCCAATTCCATTCGTCATGCATGTAGCTTGTGGCACGCGGTGACTATATAGCGGCGTTTCATCAGGATTTTTGAAGTTACTTCTGATAATCTGTAGAGGTTGTGTCTTCAAAAATTTGTGTCTCCTAGACCTATTCCTTTATGTATTTGCAATCATATCCAAGAGTACAATTATGTATTCTGTTTTGGGGTTACGTTTGAAGTACTGGTCATCTGCAAGAAAAATAGACATATCATGCAGTCGTAAAATTTACACCACTCCAAAGCTTTCAATTTCCACTTCAACTTTGCTGTAATGTATTTTTAGTATAAACGCTTCAATAAATATTTACATGGCTTTGTCTTGAAACACAGAATGTTTCCCAACGGCGCTCATGCGTTGAGGTGTCAGAATAATGTGGCGCACTGGGGGTGGGGGTTTTTCACTGTTGACACGAGAAGAGTTAAAGGGAACGAGTGCCCTTGCCACAGTGAGCCATGCATCCCCCTCGTGGAGAATGTAATAAACTCTGTCTGGAACAGGTGTGCGTGGTGACCACAGGAATGTGTGGCATTCCTGCCAGAATTGAAACAGAATACTTCCCTTCCTGTGCTGCCTCTCTGGAGCATGACATCCTTCAAATTAATTGTGAGCTTGTCTCTCTCTGCTGGCATTTTACAAGCCGCATGACCAGGATTTTCGATTGTCACGGCAGAAGTGTCGCTCTCTGAACCAGAACCGTTTATTGATCTTCAGATTGATTTCCTGTTCTTGACACCACTTGCCCGCCAGTATGGGAGGCAGTCATTTCTACATTTATTTGATGGAGTTTGTCATCAGAGCACGATTGGCTCAGCTGTCACAGTAGTTAATTTTCTTGAAGTCGATTTACAATGAAAAGTCTGTATTTAACTTTAAAGAACATCCTCCAAAACACTGTAATTACCTTCAATTTTGTGCATTTGTGTAGTGTTAGTTTTAAAGGCATAAATTACCATTTGCAGAAGAAACAAAAACCCAACATTAGTGCTTTAAAATAGTTCTAAAATGTGAGGTTAGGGGAGTTAGGGACAGGACCTTTAACTCCTTATGTGCCATGGTAGAAACCCCCTGTGTGCCACGTTATTCTGAGACGCGAAGGTTGTTATGCTTTGAGAAAGAATTCTGTTTTTCCAATTTGTATAACTTCTACAAATTTCTGTTAAGCTGGACATAATAGTGAGCAAAGTTAAAGAGGAATGCCAAACTTTGCTTCTATATACAATGTATAACAAATTCTATTTTCAATTTTTCTTTTGAATTACCAGTTGCTACATTACTGTAAAGGCATGACTTTTGCACATAAAATAGTGACAGAAACTTAGAATGTACACGCAAATCTAGTTGGGAACACCGCTTGATACTCAATCACCACATAGAATGCAAGCTCTATGTGAGAGGAACAAAAGCGCGAGAAACGCTTTGATTGTACCGCGGGATTAGCGATTTATCGATCGGTTTTGGCGGCTTTGTTTGTTGAGCAGAATATGCGAAGTTGGCATGCCGTTGACTGAGCCGGACGTGCGAACGTGGCACATAAAGAGTTAAAGTTTGAAAAATTTTATAGATGCACTTTTTGTTTACCATCCAAGAAGGTAATATGTAACACTCATTGCCAAGTTGTTACAAATAAATAATTGATGTGTGAAGTCAAATCCACAATTATCATGAAATATGCCAATATCACGCAAAAGACGCCATCTTGATTTTGAAATGTTTTCATCAGCAAAGTTCCATTGAAGACTCTGGAGCATTGTGGAGATGTACCAATCACAAATACAAAATAAACTTCAGAAGGCACATTTTCTATCAAGAATTCCGGATAGCCTTTTGGAATGTTTAAATGACAGATGATGTGGAAGATGGACTAGGAACATTTGTCTTTTGAGTAAGATGGAGGTCTTATTATGCTTGGTATTCCCTCACAGTTGTGCAACAATGACGTAAGTGTCCATCCAGCCACAAATGAGGCCGAATGTGTAGTATGTGGTGGCATACAGGTACAAAGTTTCCTGTCTCTCTGCCCCATTAGAGTAGTATTTATTTGCATGTGACACTTCTTTGATACAATTTAACTTTTGCAGCATTTCCGTGTTAAAGAGGGGCTTCATCAGTTCAGTTAAAAGCCTCCAATAACCCTCATAAAAAGACGGAAAAAAATGTGGATGGATGAGGACGTTGTATATGAATAGTTTAATTTTGCTGAAAATTGTGCACAGAGCAATTTTTTGTGGATATCTTTTTCTTTTTTTTTCCTCTCGTTGCGAGGTTGTAGGTCATATTTCATCAGGAACACATACAACATAAAAGGTTGTAGAGCAAAGTAGGGTTATCAGGGTTTGAATAAAAAATGAAAAAAAGAAAATGGCGGGGGGGGGGGGAGAGTTGAGGGATTGTTCGTGATTCCATGTAAAAGGGAATGAGACAGTGTGTGATTTCTATGGGCCTTGTTCTGGAGCTTTCAGTGGTGTTAATCAGCTTAACTCTGCTCTCAACCTCCAGTGGGACTCTCTCATTGTTCCCCTTGGGTAGGCTGGGGTGTGTTCACACCGCCTGACTTACGGCGTCTCAAGAGCATCACTCTCGTGTTCCGTCCTATGTATGGCTTACCCGAAGGACCCCCACCCCCCTCTTAACCCAGGCAGAAGTCTGCAGCAAAGAGTCTCACGACTCTACAGATATATTGTAACTTTTTATTTGACTCAGATAATTCACCGGGGAAAAGCGAGAAGGTCATTCTTACCACGTACATATCAATAGGGCAGAAAATGCCTTGGAAAGATGTCAGAACAAACTATAATGGATGTGTTTCTTTTCTTCATATGCAAAATGCCCAGTCTTATATGAGAATACAAAGCAATTTTTTTTTTCATACCTTATGCAAACAACGTGTAACCATCATCAGCCACTAATATGCCCTCATGTGCTTGTTTCTGATCACTTAAAATTTTAGGTTTTTCTTTTTTTATTTGTATCTTTTCTTGGCATCAGTGAGAGAATTTAGATGGTTAACAAAAAAAGTATAGTGGAGGGAATTATAGGTATGGTTGAGTGATGGGTTGTGAGTAGGAGACTGCTTGAGTTGTATTCAGTAATTTTTCTGTGATATTAGACACAACTGGTAGCCATGTTAACCTAGGCTTTATAAAAGAAAGATTACTAGTACTTGCAATAATCTTTATACCCCCTCCCATTGTAAAACAACAACAACAACAACAACAAACAACACAAACAAACCAGGCTTGAATGTTGAATATGACATACACGGTATCATTATTAATAAGTGAATTATGAATCCTTTCATTTCATCCATTGTTCTTTGTATGAAATTGTGAACCTACATGTAGATGCGATGCTGTCTGGTGAAGAGGGGGGGGGGGGGTACAGTGGAGGGCATTATCATTCACCTCAAGAAGATGACGGAAAGGAAGGAGTCCAAGCCATACAAATTCTGCATTATCCGAATAGATCCAGGCAGACTGATTATTGAACTGTGATCAGCTTGCCATTTCATGGTAGGAAATGGGGGGGGGGGGGGGGGGGAAGAAAAAAGAAAAAGTACATCATATGAGAAAATTTGAAGAGGATTGGGATTTAAAGATGTGTCTTCCCCATCGTGTAGTCTTCCCTGGGTTCTGCAACCGTCCTTGAAAATAGCACAAATGTAAAAGTAAGTCGCCCAGGGATAGGAGTTATGCATGATATAAATGAGGTTTCCATTTATCCAGTACGTGTTGGGGGCTAGATGTACCGGCACAGTGGCGCCACTACTGTGGATGTGTGTTTGGCACATGGAGAGAGAAAAGAGATTGGTGTGCAACATAATTTTATCCTTGGGTAGCATTTAACTCATTGAGGATGGACTGATTTTGCTAAAACATGCATTACCCATATACACCTGCCCGAGTATACTCGGGACTCGTCCTCAATGGGTTAAGCATGCTTGCACATCAGCAGCAGTCACTTTTAATGTGATGCTCTTAATAAGTAAACTGCTCTGTCAATAATTTTGCATCACACACTAAATGGGCTATGTACTGTTTGCCCAATTTTTTTGTTTTTGCTTTTAATTTATGATAATGCAGTCAAATTGATTGCTGTACTCTGTGAGCACAATTGGTTGTTTCTTCATCTCATCAGGAGATGCCCACATTCCTGCGTCAAAAGTGCAAAACTAGAATATAGATTTGATCATAGCTGCTCATTGCAAACCCGTGCTACAATCCTAGTCCACAAACCAAATCTTAATGCCTCTACAATCTTGGTTTCACCCTTGGATGTGATGGGGGTGGGGTATTAGATCAGTGAGACTGATAGAAAGTGTCACTTTATATCCTTTTGCAGTAAACCTTCCAGAGGTTGTATTTTGTGAGCGATATTGAGGGAATATGCATGCCAGTAGGGCTGTAATGTGGCATTCTATGTCACAGATGCACAAAGCAATACAAGCTACAGATTTAGTAGTTAGATGCAAAGGTACATAATATGTATTAGTTTGTGTTTGTGTGTGGTGTGTGTGTCTGCTAGAGTATATATTTCTGCACGTTCTGGCATTTTTTAAAAATCATTTATTCGGCTTTCAATCACACATGTCAATATTACATGATACAAAATCAAAACATACAATGGAGAGTTATGGGTGCACCAGGTTGGGCAGCCCGGGTCTGGAAAGAGCCAACTACATGACTTGGGCCCTCAAGGGCTTCACTCAAATCCCTTGCGTTCAGCTGGGGATGCCTTGATAAACTGTACAGTGTCAGTGAATGCAGTTTGTGTTTAATGCAGCGCAGATTCTCAATGCAAACCTTTGATTTCTGATGTGTGTGCCATCATTTGTACTTAATGCAGATGTTTCAAAGATCTGTGCTCTATTAATACCTTATTCAATTTTGTTTGCCACGTGCCTGGTCTTCTCTAAAAAAAAACAAAAAACAAAAAAACCCACAACAATAACAGACAACAACATGCTGACATCATTGAGATTTTTTTAGTGTCTTGTTATCTGTTGCAATTTATTGCAATTTGCTCTGATAAAGTTTTTTTTTTTTTTCATTGTTTGTTATCTTCTGCAGTACCAGAAATCCCAAGTGCCCCGAACAACATGACCTACACCTTTCTAATCGGGGACTCGATCAGTGCACAGTTTCGCTGGGCTCCACCCAGTCGGTCGCATTACGAGCTCACCGGGTACAGGATCTACTGGGCGCGGGTCAAACCGTCCAGTCTAACTGGAATCAGCAGACCCACCATTGAGAGAGAAGAGTTCACGTCGACCCATCTCAGAACGGTAAGTTTGTCGTATTTATGACATATTTATAAACAAAAATTTATTTACAAAAGAACTATCCATGCCTAGTTCAGTCTCACAGAGTTGGTTTTGTTTTAATGGTGTGTGTGTGTGTGCTCGAATATTGTTCAGTATTTCATGATGCATATTTTTGAAGTGAAAATTCCCCACATTTACATTTGAGTAACTATGTCTGTCCAAACAGTGGAATTTCTGTTCTGTGTCATATTGTTCTATACTTGTTTTATTTACATTATTTTTTTTTTTTTTTTGATAGAGCATTTCAGGTCTGGTATGCAGAAAATTTGGCATTCCATTTTGTCATTTTTGATAAAGGAAAATTTTTGTTGGTTTGTCACCAGACTGAGCTCTCCTACACGATACACGACCTGGCACCGGGATCCCGCTATGTCGTGAAGCTGCAGGCGCTGTCCTCGATTGGAGGCGGGGCCATCGTCGCCATGGATATCAAGACGCCCATCACCTTCAGTCGGCCAGAGGAGCCCGTGCCCACGCCGATACCGCCTGAGCCGACAACGCCGAAGAGAAGGGGCGAGTCAGGAAACGGCAAGGACGATAATGGAAATGCCGCCGCTTCACCCCGAAATTGCTCAGTGCTCCTTCTCCTTTTGTGTCTGTTCCTTGTGTCTTTGTTGCAAAGATGATAGGGGAAGAAGGATAGTGGTCACCGCTGAAGCATTATTATTGCAGAGACTCCTGTGTTCATTGGAAGTTGAAAAAACAAAAACTAAATGAAAAGGAAGAGTGAGAGAGAGTGTGTGTGTGTGTGTGCGAGTTTGAGACTAAGACAAAAGTGTTGCCTTTTTACACTGTAGCACTACTGAAATGTTCTAAACAGTATTTATTATATTATGGTCATAATGATCAAAGCCTTTGTGTATAAAGACAGAAGAAATTTTGTTTCCCCCTTGTACAGTTACTATCTACAGTTTATTTAATTTGCGTTTCTCATGCTCACAGAGACGTGTGAGAAGAGTGAGAGATGGTGATTATTGGCAGGGAGGTGATCATTGTCAGATATTTCAGTTGGCTGAAGAAAAATTACGAGAAAAGGAAGAGATGATATAATCCCAAGTTTTCTATTTGCTTGAAATATTGATAGTATGTTTTGCGGCAGTTAGTTCGTATGAGAAGACCCTCGTGGAACTACTACATTTTGTTCAAAGACGAAGGAACAGTCAGTCTTTACTTGAATAACACTTGTCAAGACTTAGCTTCGAAGAAGCAGTCGGTTTTAGTTTAGCAATTTATCACCTAACTTTGTCTCTCATTTAGTGCCTGGTGCCCCAAGGCATACACATGGCCATGTTGGATTTGATCTTACATCATGAACGCGACAACCTTGAATAAAATGCTACAACATTTCCATCTCTGTGGATCAATATCCTTAGTTTCTGTCACAGATTTTGTAAAATTCTTTACACCCTTTCCCAAATTTAAGGACTACTACCCTTTAGGTGTCATACCTAATGATCGTATTCTCTCCCTTTTGGGTTGGATGAAAGATATCGTTGGGCCGAAAAGCAAATCAGATGCTGAAGATTCAGTCTGAATAAGAAACTGTGGTATTGCTGGAGAGAAAACTGAAAGGTTTTATGGAGACAAACTGACTTTCATCCGAATGTTTGATGTACTGTGTTATAACAGTTAGTTTACAGGCAAAATGACAATCGTTACTTCTAATTGAGAAGCTTTGTTGTATAAAGAAATGTCATGTTTGTGTATTCATTGTGCAGCCTATGTAACCTTCATCCACTGGTATTCTTTTATTTATTATTATTTTCTGCCAATGTTAATCATCATCTTCATTTATTTGTTGTTGTTATGGCAATCGAGCGCCGTACTGTTGCAGTATTTCTAGCCACTCTCCCATCCTCGAGTGTCTCGTATGAGAGGAAAAGCGGAACACTTCTCATGTTTTCACGCAAGCTCACTCTCGACAAGAGAGAGTTATAGGCAGCATGTTCCTATACCTGTTCTGTGATTATCTCGTGTTGTTATGTAACAATGTTGAAGATGGCAGAAATCCCGTGTTTGTAGCCTACTAATAGATTAATGACTTGATGGCTATGTGATGCCGTTAAATTGACTCTCTTACACTTGATTTTTGTTTTCTTTCAAATTATCTCTTGGTATGTCATCTTGAAAAAAGAAAAGATAAGCAGCTGTGACAGACTAACCTTAGGGCTTTGCAGGCACGTGCTGAACGACAAGTCAAGACTATTAATAACTTCCTTTTTGACCGATAAGTTTTATTTTGGGGTTTTTTTTTTTGTTTTTTTTTGTACGCATGGGTTCCTGATGGTCAGCTGTGCTTCAGGGTAACTACCCTTCTTTGTGGGCATTCCAGATGTCCACCAAACCTTGTCCAAAGATGGGTCTTTGTTAATCACAGAAGCAGCCATCAACTTCATGGCCAAGTTTGCTCGGTGGATTTCACCAAGAGAATTTAGAGGGTACCATAGATTTTTTACTCTGTTCATGGACATTTGGGGGCATGTTCTGATCACACTAGGATATGCTGAAATCGTTGCATAGCTTCAAGACAATTAGGGGTGCGTAGTGACTGGATGGATTGTTACAATGTTTGTACCATGTGATTTATCAGATGTTTCATGGTGACGTGTAGTGAGATGGTAATTTTTGAAGCCTTTCCAGCAACTTTTGTTACTGCCATGTCGCCATCTTCATGAAGTAAAGATAATCAGGTTTACCATGCGACAGTTTTTTTTTTCTGTTCAAACCTTTCATGCACCTGCTAACATTTGCACCTCTTAGATTAAACAATCGTGAAAACAAGCGACCAAACATTGGCGTGCAAGTGTAACATTTTTAGGCCGCACTGTGTAGTCTCTAATCGCTGACCCATCAGCATGGAGAGAAGTGTGTGTTTCGAAGAGAAGATTTATGGTTTACGTTGAGTGCATTGTGAATTGCTATGTGATATTATGCAGTTGTAAATGCCAGCGCTTATGAGGAAAGAAATATGCGAGGGCGGTGTTGTATTGTTCAGATTTCACCGATTATTCGTGCATCCTCTTTGTAATTTGCTGCTCAGGGTGTTTGAGGATGGTCAAATTCTGATATGAACTTTTTTTCATGCAATGAATTGACAATGCTCACATGAGTTTAATTGAATGCTATTGCATGATGTAGTTCTGTCATTTCATTAGACAATTATGGATATGTACATCCCTTTTGTCATTTTCCCATAATGGTTCAAGATAAGTTTGTAGAAAAAAAAAATGTAAGAAAAGACTCAGAGGCTTATGGTTTCTGGACATCAATATTTTGCTATTGTTGTGGTTGTGCTTATTAGTAGTAATATTTTTGATAGCTTTTGGACCAAAAACAAATGCCACTGAATGGTATACAATGTAGCTTCAACACTACTTATTAATTCATTAATTCCTTTTCAAACATGTGGTGTTGTTTTGCTTTGTTTTGTTTTTTTCTGAAGAGAGGGGGCATGGGTTCATATTTTTCCAGGTAACTGAACTCTGAACGGAAACTCAACTTTCAATACGGGATGCATTGAGACTTGGTTCTGTGTTTCAAATCTGTTACACTCATCAACGGTATATTAGAAGCCAATACTGCCTTGTAAATAGAGAACATGCTTAGATAACCTGTTTTATTCATTGATATACATATATATCTATGCAACATATAGCATATGGGTCTGTAAAAAAAAAAAAGAGAAAAAAACCAGAGGATTTCATAGGAGAAAAAGATGTTAGAATATATGTACAAGTGGCTGAATTTTGTTTTTGTCATGTATTATCTCTCTCTTGCTCTCTTTCCCTCTCTCTCTCTCTCTCTCTCCATCTCTTTTTCTCTCCCTCTCTCCCCTCTTCCTCTTCAATCTTTGTCCACTTATCTTTGGCTTCTGCTGTATATCAAGGAATGTATGATTTCTTCCCACTTACTTTTTGAGTAGGAAAATGTTCATGAGTAGCTTATCAAGCATAGACAATATTTATTTATTCATTAAAGTGTATGCATGTGCTTGATGTAATGCTATCAATAGAATATATTTTTTCTCACTGTGATAGGCAATGCATTTACTATTGAAAATTCTGTTGTATTGTCCATTTCAGCAGTGTTTTTTTTTCTCTCTCTACTCTTTTATTTTTCTTTGTAGCCTTGTCCTCTAATTTCTTCATAGTTGATTTTTTTTCCTCAAAAATTTTGCTCGTATGGTACACCCCTCAGTATTTACATCAAAGGTATGCATGAGATTATGACCATTTTTCCCCTCTCTGGAGAAGAAAGACACAGAAAAAAAAAGGGATTAAATTATTTCTGATCTCCTGATTCTATGCTTTCTAACATGGCACCATTTGTCACTTTCTTTCAAAGGTGAGATTGAGACGATTTTTTGCAAGTTGATATTGCACCTTAAACATCTAGTAACAAAAGACAAACTTCAAATGAGGCAATCCAATGGGGAGAATTTTGTCAGTTATGTGTTTTATATAGATTACCACATGGATTGTCCAAAGATTTTTTTCCCTCATTTCCAAGGGAAGACAATGAAATTCTGTATAATCTTTTCAGTTGTTTTGTTCTTTGTAAGCCTGGGCATTAGATGAGCATAACGTGGGAGTGTAGGTCAATAATTCTTCCATGCCTGCTCACACATACAAAAAACAAAAATATTATCTGGGGAGTTTGGTTGATTGACGTAAACTTAAGCAGCAGTTTATCAAAGGGGGCAAATTTCAAATCCCCCCCCCCCCCCCAAAGAAAAAAAGAAGAAATTCTTAATTATTATTTGTCGAAAATATCGCGTGAAATTTGTCAAACACAGCAATAATGGAGTTATCTCTGTTGGTTGAGAGAGGATCTTGTTTTGCCATATCCAAGAGCGCTTGATGTTAATTCATCACTGGCATATATAAAATTATGTTACTGCAGCTGTGTCGTGAATAGGTTTTTGGAAAGGGGAAATGTGTGTAAAAGCGGAAATATTTTATTTCTCTTTTTTTTTTTTAGTAAGGCAATTTCACAAAGACAATGTATCAAGCAGCAAATGATAATGAAGACAAAAATACATATTCATGCATGTTTGCTTGTTTAGTTTTTTTATTATTTTTGCAACCCACAATTTGTATCTCGTTTCACTTCAGTTCCTTATTTGAAAAGAAAAATCTTAGGGGGAATAAAAAGAAATTTTCATAATGCCGAGATAGCACATTATATTTCCAGAATGTCTTGAGATATGAATTGCATTTCACCGCCAAAATATCAGAAGTATAATCAATAGGAGTTTGTGGATTTGGAGATTGGGAAATGTGGGGGGGGGGGGGGAGTTAGTTACGAATAGAATTTATATCAATGCCTGTAAGTAATAGATAAAACCGGACAGAAAAAAACAAAAGCCTCTAGCAGTTTGAGCAGCTAAAAGCAAACACAGGTTCCCATCTGTAAGTTTGTCAATTTAAGCCATGTTATCTCCTTGAAGTCAGCTGATGTATTTGATGTATACTTTCTCTTCGTACGTACCTTTACATGCACTTGGATGTGTGTGCTTGTATGTGACCACTACACAGAATGTGCATGTAATATAACGCTGTATTATCTATAACACTCAACAAGCGCTATTCACATTGCACATAATTACACAAAATGAATTATTTTTGTCTTATATTTTGTACATGTATGCATTATGAATATGAATTCAATAATAAAAACCAAAACAAGCTGTTCATGCATGTTACAGTTATTGAAAAAAAAAAAGGAGAACTTGTTGATTAGTCTTCTGTTTTGCATGGAATGAAGTGTAAAACATAATGTGGTATGATGCATGCATGAGTGAACATTCCTTCAAACACAGCATACTAGTAGACTTGATTACACATGAATATATAATTCAATCCACCTACATGCCTGGATAACCATTAAACCTTTTGCGTGTAAGCTTTAAACTTATTAAGTATTAGACACACAAACACACGGACATACTGTACGAGCTGAAATTTTCGCATACAGATATTTTCGCGAATTGCTACTAGGAGAACATTTTCACGTGTTGTTAATTTCACGGTTGCGAGGTCTAACTGTGCTTATCTGTTCACACGTTGTTCTTTTTTCGCGTGTTGTTATTTTCGCGGTTCAAAGGCGATTCGCGAAATTCGCGAAAATAAAACCACCGCGAAAATTTCAGCTCGTACAGTACGCACACACACACGCACGCACACGCACACAGAAATACAGTTGAACCTCTCGTATCCGGACAAGTCGGGACCGGGGCTCATCCGGATAAGGGATTTGGCCGGATACGGGAGACTCAATGCTTTATACACGTACATATAGATACACATGTACTGATGTAGCGAATTGTAGAACCACATGTAGTAATGTGTATACTGCAACCTTTCGTTGTTACATTTGGGGATGTTTGGGGATGTTAAAATGTCTGAAGGTAAGCAATTTGGAAGGAAATTTGATGTAATGTATGTTAATCATGTTCGAAGTACTGTAATTCATGTGTGTTTGTGTAGGAGTTCTCAAGGAGTTAGGAATCCCCCTTTCCTCCCGTAATTATTAAAACAAAAGTCATGGCGAGATTGCGTCCGTATAATAGAGAGATCAGGATAAAGGGAGGCCGGATAAGAGAGGTTCAACTGTAAATAGAAATCAGACTAGACAGAAGTTAGAAATTAAGTTAAAGAAAGTGAAATGTGTTTATGTGTGTGTACGTGTGTGGTGCGGGAATCAACTTTGTTTTTACAATTATAGATCTTGCATGTATATCCTGGATATTTTTTTCTGCCATCATACATTTTCACATTCACTGTAGGCCTACTCTATATCACAGTATGTTTACACTTCCACACTACTGTATGTAAAGCAAGAAATTTTCGTGGCATTAAATTTTCGTGAAATTGAGCCGACGGCCTCGTTCGCAGGATGATTTTTTTTTTTTTCATATTACCGCTGGCATTCAATGCATAGAGTGTACACAAGAACTTTCACATGCATTTTAATTTTGCAAATCTTGGCTCTCACAAAATTCGCAAAATTAAAAGGCACACAAAGATATTGGGTTTTTACAATATTCACCATTAAATCACAGGTATTTAAATCCTATCTAGATATGCCCTTGGACCACAGTGTTTCTGCCCACCATTGGGGTCTACTGCCCAATGGTAAATCATGACTTTTTCTGACAAAGTTTTTTGTGTGTTGTCATGGGCACAGCAAAGATGAAGACTGCATTGCTATCATCACCAAGTACAATAGGCCTATGTATGAATTTAGGACTATGCATTTGGAGTTTAGACTTTGGAGTCTAAATTCACTTGAATAAGCAATCCACACACTACAAACACTTAAACATGAAACATACATACATATATATATATATACATACATATATATATACATACACATACACACACATATATATATATACATATATATATATATATATATATATATATATATATATATATACTGAATGAAATTAGACTGAGGTGGACGTTGCTCTCGATCTTGAGTCTCCCTTTTACTCAGTCAAGCTTTCGGCCAGTCATCAGGCCTTCCTCAGGATCTACCAACAGGATAGTTATCTGAATAACCTGATGTGTCATAATATAATGCAATTTCATATATTACCAATCTTCTGAATTATTCTCTTTATATACACAAATCAGTCATTTAATTCAATACAAAAATCCAATCTAGCCTCATCTCATCATCAAAATAAC